>NC_079164.1:40253018-40553018 GCF_947568905.1 Ostrea edulis
CCCCCCCACAACTTGTTGCGGGGGGTATAATGATAGAATGACAGAAAGGACAAAAACAATATGCCCCCCCCCCCCCAATCTTCGATCTCGGGGGCATAAAAACTCGAGGGTATTCTTGTCCCCCACACAGAAAATCGATACTTGACACTGCACAGAGCTTTTGAGTTATAGAACCAGTCATAACCGGTATCAAGTAAGTTGTCAGTAAGTGAACAAACTCAAATCTATACTATATCAGGAAGCTTTCATGTATGTTTCAACTTTCTTACCATGTTGAAATGATCCCACCCTAGTTTTGCATTTTCATGATTATCTACCCTTTGAAGGGACCATGGTTCTTCTTGTGAACAAATTTGAATCCCCATTACTCAAGGATGATTTGTACCAAGTTTGATTAAAATTGGCTCAATGGTTCTAGAGAAAATGTCAAAAATGTTAAAAGTTTACATACAGACCCCAGAAAAATAGTGATCAGAAAAGTTCCATTGGGTTTTCAGCTCAGGTGAGCTAATAAAATCTCTTCCTATACCTAAATACTTACAAGGATTTTCCTGCAATGAGAACTTGTTGCAAATGGAGTTTGCACAGTCCAAATTAAAGGTGAAAGGGCCCCCATATGGACTACCATCCGGATCGACTCCATAAAGCACTGTCACCTGCTTGGGAGGACTGCCCTCCATGACCTTGGGCTCAGGGCGAGCCATGAAGGTCGGGTCCTCATCATTAATATCCCCTACGTTTATCGTCAGAGTGGCGGTACCAGTATTTGGTGGGATTCCTGAAAGTGTAGCATACATGGAAATTAATTGACAGTAACAGGTAACCAATCATTTTTTATCCCTATCTATCTGGTAACCAATTATTTGTTATCTCTGTCCATCAGGTAACCAATTATTTGTTATCCCTATCTATCAGGTAACCAATCATTTGTTATCTCTACCAATCATTTGTTTTCTCTATCTATGAATGAAAAGTGAATACTGTATACAGGGAAATATTCACCCCTGTTCTATTTTTGTCCCTTTCATCCTCGTCACTGGGCGAATTTAAGAGAGGACGAAACCGTTTTCTCTCATATCTCTCTTTTAACACAACTATGTCTGGGTGAATTTAAAACAGAGTAAAACTGTCAGCAAGTGTAGAAAGGTGAAAATAACATGGGACGAAAATAACCCTGTATAGAGTCGATGTCTCCAGTATTTCTATCAATAACAGAAAACAATGGCCAGTCGTGCTACATACAAAAAACACTAACCACAGGTGACATTTTTTGCCCGGGTTCTCAGACTGCCCTGTGTGTAATTAAACAGTGACCAACATGAACTACATTCGCAGAAATGAACAGAGAGTATACCTACATGTATATACAGGTATAGTCTAATGTACACCAGAGAGTGTACTTATATACAGTTATAGTCTAATGTACACCAGAGAGTGTACCTATATACAGTTATAGTCTAATGTACACTAGAGAGTGTACCTATATACAGTTATAGTCTAATGTACACTAGAGAGTGTACATATATACAGGTATAGTCTAATGTACACTAGAGAGTGTACCTATATACAGTTATAGTCTAATGTACACTAGAGAGTGTACATATATACAGTTATAGTCTAATGTACACTAGAGAGTGTACCTATATACAGTTATAGTCTAATGTACACCAGAGAGTGTACATATATACAGTTATAGTCTAATGTACACTAGAGAGTGTACCTATATACAGTTATAGTTTAATGTACACCAGAGAGTGTACATATATACAGTTATAGTCTAATGTACACTAGAGAGTGTACATATATACAGTTATAGTCTAATGTACACTAGAGAGTGTACATATATACAGTTATAGTCTAATGTACACTAGAGAGTGTACATATATACAGTTATAGTCTAATGTACACTAGAGAGTGTACATATATACAGTTATAGTCTAATGTACACCAGAGAGTGTACATATATACAGGTATAGTCTAATGTACACTAGAGAGTGTACATATATACAGTTATAGTCTAATGTACACCAGAGAGTGTACATATATACAGGTATAGTCTAATGTCTACGGTTATACCTACCTCTATCAATGACCAGAATTCTAACAATGTGTCTGGTTATTGTCTCATGGTCCAGGGAATTTTTCAGGATAACCGTGCCATTTTCATTAGTCTGCATAATCCTGAAGTAGTAGTCTGGTTTTTCACTTATTGGTTTTCGAGAAACATAGAAGCTGAAAATGAGAAGAACATAAAATTTACAATGTAACTGCAAGCCTCAGAAAAGCTGGATGTAGAAACTTCTCCATTAGACAACATACACACATGAATGAAAGTAACTTCCAAGAAAGATTAGACTCCCAGAAGTTTGTAAATCAGACAAATGACCTTTGTATTTCATTTTCATCAAATACACTATAGGTTAAATATCTATATCAAAGGTAGAACAAAAACCAATCTAAATTAAACACGAGTACTTCAGCCACAACGTTCACTTGAATTTACTTGCTCTTCCTGAGAAACGAATCTCTCGTTAATTCTCCTTGTTGTAGTTCCAAGCTAAGCTCAAAGGACCATGACCCGGGAACACTTATATTTACACAACATACCAATGCCTGCATATCAGTTTGAAATGGTGGTTTGTTTTGCAAGGGGATTTAGGAAGACAGTCGAAAAGACCATCTGAATATCATCCAAAATAAAACTACTGAGATTCTAGGGCCTTGATTTGAACAACCTTGAATCTACATGTATATCAAATGAGGATGTCTGTATTAATTTTTGTAAATGTTGGTATATTTGATAAAAAACAAAAACTCACTCAAACAACCCGTTGATGCCTTCGTCCCGATCAGAAGCCACAAAATTAGCCAGGATATCTCCGATAGCGACATTCTCCATTCGGTTAATTTCTACATTTTGTGGCGTGATAATCGGGATTTCATCGTTCACATCTTCTACCGTGATCTCGATGTATGTGATGTCGGTAAATTTACCATCGCTGACTTGAACTGTCAGATTAAAGAACCTCTGGGCCGGAGTCTCATAGTCAGGTCTCTGATAAACAGGTAAAGCATGTTTAATATGTTATCACAGGAATGAGAAATACTGTTAATTTAGATGTACTTTAGTCTTCTTCTGGTTCATGTTAATGTGTTAAACAATTCTGACATCAACTTGCAGTTGAGTATTTACTACTATTAACATAAGTACTTAAAGATGAGTACTTATTACCATTAGTACTTACAGTATACACTTCCAGGCGCCCATCGCGTCCATCAACTGTGATCTGGAAATGTGTTCTGTCATTGGGACCAATCAGGCTATAGGTCAGGGTGTCATCTATGTCAAGGTCATTTGCCCTTATAGTGATGATAAGCCCCTCCTGGGTCTCTGGAATCGTTATGCGGTAGATATTCTCCTCAAACACCGGTTCATTGTCGTTAATGTCCTTGATGTTTACTGTTGCCGTGGCAGTGGTTGACAGCGATGTAGGAGCTCCAGCATCCTTAGCAACAACTGTGAACGTGTACACTGGGTGTTTCTCACGGTCCAAATCGGAAACTGTGGTATACACCTCCCCTGTGTTCTCGTTGATTCGGAACGCCTCGCGTGGCAGCTGTGTTCCCGCGGTGATGGCGTAGCTGACTTTGGCATTGTCCCCGTCATCATTATCAGTGGCGCTAATCGTCATCACCAAAACATCTAGTATCACAAAAACAATTACATGTATCATTCAACAGTTAGCAACATAATTAGGAGTGTTTGTTTAATAAAGGCAAGATTGAGATAAATGTACAAATATTTCTAAACTCAATACATGTACTGAAATATGAAGATCAATAAGTATTGAGATACATGTACAGTGAAACTTCTATAAACCGGTCAGCTCTTGGACAGAAAAAATGGCCGGTTTAGATGGGTGGCCAGTTTACCAAAAAATTGGCATTTAGAGACATTTTATCTCAATTTTCACAAAGTAGGTACTGTTCACTTTGATCTGGTGATCTATGATCAATTATTGATGGAGATTAAATTAGTCTACTTGTACCTACAGGTAATTATTACAAGAAATATTCTCACTGAAATTCTAAGTCTATGGAAACCAAGAAAATTAATTTATCTTTTGATAATTATCATTAACAGTCATGGGTTTGTTCTTTATTCACTTCTGCTTACAATATGGTGTTAGATACTGTATCCATTCAATATGTCCAATATCTGTTTATTACATTTTGTACAGAATTTGGAAGGGTCACTTGGATTAGCCAAGCGTCATTTAACACCTTTGACAACATGGGTAAACCATAGAAATTATAGAGGTCAATTATGTTTTTCACACCTCCAGTTGATAATTTCCTATCTACCTAGTTGGTAAGTCATTTTTCACATCTGATCGATCTTGATCTTCAAAAAGTGGCCGGTATAAGGGTAACTTACATGTTTGTTTGCTAATGTTCTTTGAAAAGTGGTTGGTGTCCGGTTTTTAGAAGTGGCCAGTTTTGTAAGAATTTCTTTGTAAGGAAATGTTAAGTTTTCTGCCGAGACTTTGAAAATCAGTCGATATTCAGGGAGAACCGGTTTTCTGAGGGGCCGGTTTGGAGAAGTTTCACTTTATATATCAAATAGTGGCTCACCTGGTGCCGACATTTCATTGACAACGCCAATCAGAGAGTTAGGATCAAACTGGGGACTGTTGTCATTGATGTCCAGTGGAAATACCTGGACCGTTGCATAACCAGTCAAGTGCGAATCCGCTGTAGGCTCGTCAATCGCTAGAACAGTAAATTGGTATACCTCTCGACCATTTGGTTTGTCGCGATCCAGCTCCCCATTAATGGATATTGCACCTGTATTTTTGTTGATGGTGAAGAGACTGTTAATGACCGCATCATCCTGAGACAAGGAGTACTCGATTTCATTCCTAGGATTTCTGTGTATGTCAGGGTCTGTAGCACGAACCTAATAAAAATTAAAATTGTTACACATTGATGTTGTTCCATTCAAAATCATGAAAACTTGCCACCTAATTCTATGTTGGGGTTATCAAAAGTTATGTAATCATGGATATTTCTACGGTAATAATTCTCAGAACAAATTCACAAATTGATGTCAGATTTCCTGATGCATGAATGAATGAAGAACTAGGTTCACTAACCATGAAGAGCACTTCGTTGTACACTTTGATTTAGATTGTGTCTGTCTTCGATCAGGAGAAAAGAACTTTGGTCATTATGACTGAGGACAAAGATGTAAGCCGTTGTGACAGAGACGAAGACTTGGGTGGTTATGACTGAGACGAGGACTTAAGTTGTTATGACTGAGACGAGGACTTAAGTTGTTATGACTGAGACGAGGACTTACGTTGTTATGACTGAGACGAGGACTTAAGTTGTTATGACTGAGACGAGGACTTAAGTTGTTATGACTGAGACGAGGACTTAAGTTGTTATGACTGAGACGAGGACTTAAGTTGTTATGACTGAGATGAGGACATAAGTTGTTATGACTGAGACGAGGACTTAAGTTGTTATGACTGAGACGAGGACTTAAGTTGTTACGACTGAGACGAGGACTTAGGTTGTTATGACTGAGACGAGGACTTAGGTTTACTTATGGTAATGAGGATGTGGTTTACTTACAATAACAAGGATCTGGTTTACTTACAATAACAAGGATCTGGTTTACTTACAATAACAAGGATCTGGTTTACTTACAATAACAAGGATCTGGTTTACTTACGATAATGAGGATCTGGTTTACCGACGATAATGAGGATCTGGTTTACTTACGATGAGGATGTGGTTTACTTAACAATAACGAGGAACTGATTTACTTACAATAACAAGGATCTGGTTTACTTACAATAACAAGGATCTGGTTTACTTACAATAACAAGGATCTGGTTTACTTACGATAATGAGGATCTGGCTTACTTACGATAATGAGGATCTGGTTTACTTATGGTAACGAAAATCTGGTTTACATATGGTAACGAGGACCTGGTTTACTTACAGTAATGAGAACTTGGTTATACACTTTTCCTTCCTCCAGGGTTCGGATTGCATAGGTGTTCTGCTCAAACTTGGGAGAGTTGTCATTTGTGTCAATAATAGTGATTTGTACCGTTGTCTGATTGCTGAATTTCCCATCATTCACCACAAGAGTGACGTTGTACACCTGGAATTTACAAAAAGCAATAACTGACCAATGTCTTGTACATCTAGAATTTACAAATTGGATGAAACGCCATAGTAGAAAAAAATAAACATTTCTGTTGTTTACAACAGACTTACATTAGGTTCAGTCTCATAGTCCAGATTTCCTGCTACATAAATTTCTCCCGTTCCAGATTTGACAGCAAAGAGACTCGAGCCGGATAGGGAATATGTGAATGTGGCCTCTGTTAAATCATAAATATTATTGCATTCAGATGAAACTTATATGTACATGTATTTCCCTTTTATTTGATAAGGCTGTTGAACTTTTTTTAAGCTTTATATCTACATGTATATATGTACGTTAATACAAATCTAAGAATTCTAATTCATTTTCTTTGAGTTTTACCATTGTTCATGTACATGTATATCTACGGTTCATTTATCTATCAGTGAAATGTGAACATATGTTATACAGTATTTATTCAAGATCCATAAGAATGCGCAATGAATGAAAGAAATTTATGATTTAATATCAGCTTTAAACTGTTTACTTACCGTCTGGGTCTTTGGCTGCAATAGTTGTGATGGACTGACCAGTAAAAGAGTCCTCTCGGACCGAGGCAAAGTAAAGACTCTCCTCAAAGTATGGATTGTTGTCATTTACATCTTTAATGGATACCCTCACCACAGCCGACCCTGAACATAAATAGTAAAATGTTAACTACCACAGCGAACCTTGACCATAAATAATAAAATGTCAACACAGCGAACCCTGACCATAAATAATAAAACGTCTACACAGCGGACCCTGAACATAAATAATAAAACGTCGATACAGTGGACCCTGAACATAAATAATAAAACGTCGACACAGCGGACCCTGAATATAAATAATAAAACGTCGACACAGCGGACCCTGAAAATAAATAATAAAACGTCGACACAGTGGACCCTGAACATAAATAAAACATCAACTTCAAAAAAAATTTCAACTACAAAAAACTTCAAAAAACATCAACTAAAAAAACTACAAAAAACCTCAACTAGTTATATTCAGCTCTCAGAAATCTCACTAGCAGCTTGCTCATTAACTTTTTTTGCTACAAAAAAATGGAATGTCCGATGATCACTTCCTGTCACCTTGACCTGGGATTTAACCTTGAACTCCATCAGATGTACCATATAATGTTGATGAATACCTTATAAACTTTCAGAACTGTACATGTACATGTGACTTGCTGGATAAAGCAATTCATGTGCAACAGTCCTCCATGACAAAGGTAAAAATACCAAATACACATGAATAACATACAGTCAACTCTCGATAAACCGCCACCTTTTGTTCTTATGAAATTATGGCATTATAACGAATTTGGCGATGAATTGAATTACATTGTACTGCCATCTTGAAGAAATAGAGTTACCGTTCTTTTATATGTAAGAGTTATCTTTCGTCCTGACTTGCGTAAACCACATAAACGCCTTTTCTAAGTCAGTATTAAGTGCACTGCGGTGCCGTTTCCTGGCAGGCGAGCCTTCAGAGATTGGGTCAGGGTCTGCAAGAATTGCATCCTTTGCTGCTAAGATGTCGCCCACTGTCCTTCTTTTTATAGACTTTTCCCATAAAACAGAAAAATGATTTGCAATATCCTGATGGGTACATTTTGGATGATGTCCTTGGTACATAATGATTTTTTCTCATTGAAATTTAACAGGACCCTCTTTCGTGGTGAAGCCATAGCTAAATTGAAATGTGTTTCTATGATGTATAAACAACTTGACTACAGTTCATCTCAAGTAATTTTCTTGTTTATTCAAAACAGTGATTACTTGGGATCCTTCTGTCCAGGTGTACGCCGGAGATCGATAATGACCAATTTACTGCTTCACTGACCATGTGCACCTATGGCGGTTTATCGAGATAATTAACATGTTGAAATAGACTTTTGTAATGAAAACACTGTGGCAAATGGCGATAGCGAATTTGGCGTTTTAACGAGAGTTTTAAGTAACAGGAAAAATGTTCCTAGAAAAATGCGGCGTTATAACGAAAATGGCGATGAATTGAGTGGCGATAATTCGAGAGTTACCTGTACAACAGTAAAACACGGTTACAGCAAACATGCTTATAATGAATTTATGTTTACAGCAAAGTGATTTTCCTTTCCTCTAGTTTTAAAACATTTCATGAACTTAATGGATATAATGAATTATGTTTAAAACGAATCAAAATTGTTCGTCCCCAGCACTTCACTATAAGCGTCGTTGAACATAGTATTTTCCTTATTTCATTTTTAATATTATGCAAATTTAACCTCTATACATCCATACTATGAAATGCATAGTTACAGAGGCTACAAGGATATGACTTCTTTTTATAAATTACACACCTGTGTTGTGAGCCCCAGACGAGTCTCTGGAAGACGGAGCACCATCTATAGCAAAGACCTTCATGATGTAGAAATCCGTGGATTCCCGATCAAACTGGACGCGAGTCGTGATCATACCTGTGGTCGGGTTGATTGCAAACTGATCTGTGGTGGTACTACCATCAGGGTGGAGGGCATACGTCACCTATAATTTACATAATTAATGCAAATAATGAACATTAAATTAACACAAATAATGAACATTAATTAATGGGATAATTACCACCAGCAGAAAATACAATTAATCACTGCATGATTTCTTACATATGTATTTCTTTATTTAATAACTTTTTGAATAGCAAGATTTTAATATCGTGTAAAAAAAAAAAAAAAGTGTGCATTAAAATACTGTAAATGTACATTTTTATACATGTGGAGTACTTATTTCCGCTAAGTCTGTGGTCAAATAAAATCAGTGCAATTTCATAACAGTGCTTAAGGTACATGCATATAAGCTAACTTCATGTAACTCGTATGCAATTCAACAGAATCTCATGCCAATGGACCAAACCAAATATGAAAAATCCGCAGAATTATGATTCAATGAAAAATTAAAGATGTCTACAGTGTGCCAATTTCAGATTGAGAATAGTTAGATAGTAGTCATTCATCACCTTTTTAAAGGCCTCTGTTTCATCAGCATCAATAGCGCTGACGCTCTGCACGGGTGTTCCCGCTGCCTCATTCTCCAGTACACTCAGGCCTATGTTTCCATTCTGGGGATCAATGTTGAGAAATTTCGGAATCTCATCATTGGCATCTTGTACAACTATTTTGGGGTAATTGTCGCTGTTGATGGGTGTGTTGAAGATGTTCTAAATAAAATAACATCACATTGCTTTCACATAGATTTTGGGAAAACTGTATCACATTGTAATTGATAGAAATCTGAAACTGACACTTTTGTCGATTAAAAAAGTATTTTTAAAGACAAATCAAAAATCTTTTTTAATATAACTTCAGTGAAAGTACTAAAATTATTTTTCCTAACTCACTGAAGCACGGAGATTGAGTGTGTACTCTTTCTGAGTTTCGTAGTCCAGGATTTCCAGTATCGTGAGGTTAACTCTGTCTGCACCGCTCAGGATGATGAATTTCTCTGTTCTGTCTGAAAGCTCGGTCTGCCCATTGTTGTTGATCACCATGTTGAAAATCAATGAAGAATCTGGGATGTTGGTGATGCGGTTCTGGGCTGTTAAGGTAGCAATCACAAAGTTCACCCCCTCTGACTCCTTCACTGTGTAGGTTGGGTTTAATGGGGTCCACAATGGGGGCAGGACATCAGAGTCTGTGGTCACCGAAATATCGATGTTCACATCAGTAGATCGTGGTGTAGTACCCTGGTCTGTTGCTGTGGCAACCAAAGTGATTTGGGATCCCTAAAAATGTATAGGTACATGTAGCACTAAGGGTACAAAATTCCTTGTATCTGATAACTGAATGTCAATGAACAGAAAACATTAAAATTCCCATATACTTTCGCTCTTCATCATAAAATATCAAAGGGAAAAAGAAAACAAGAAGTTGTTCATTGCTTTGCTGCTTTCATACATGATAGCCAATTTTTTTTTTAAAAATAAGTTTTTAAAAATTTTTCAAATGGTAACAGTTAATTTTATACCGCTGACTGGAGGGACTTGGCTACTTCGATGTCTCCGGTGTCTACGTTTACTTGGAACAGGCCGTTGGGGTTGGTTTTAAGTGAGTATTTTATGTTGGCGTTATCTCCCAGGTCTTTGTCTGTTGCTTTGATCGTCAGAAATTTTTGTCCTACAGCAGCCGATTTCAGAACCCGACCCTCATACCGCGACGTGCCAAATTCTGGATCATTGTCATTGATATCCTGGATTGTGACGGCAAATGTGCAATAATCATCCAAAGGGTTACTTCCCTTGTCCTGAACTTTGACGGTGATGAACAGATTCTTGGATGACTGCGTCTCTCTGTCCAGTTTCTCTCGTGTGTAGATTTCCCCTAAAGAATGCAAAAATGCCGAATTTACAGCTTTTGCTGAACCACAATGTATGGCAACCATTCAGAAAAGTTGTTAAACCATGATGTCTATCTCAACCTACAAATTTATATCTGTTACATGATATCTGTCACTCTAACCCTGTCTTTTGTTACCTGTGGAGGAGTTGATACTGAAATAGTTCTTTTCTTGAGAGTCGTCCAGTTCCTTGATGCTGGTGATGGAATACTCCAGCTTGCCATTCTGTCCTCGGTTTGGGTCCGTTGCACTCACCTAAAAAATCATTTAGAACCAAAATACTACAGAACTGTACACCAGAACTCGCTTTAACAAGAATGATTTATCGTTCATTTTTGTTCATAAAGTAAAATTTCTCAAAAGAAGTGTAATAGTACACTTTCATTTCCAATCCAAACAAACATTTTTCAATATAAAAGTAAATAGCAAAATTCTTAGACCAAGCAGTCTGAGAAAGTAAAATTACTGAATCTAGTTTGACTGAAAAGGACGTTATTTCTTCATTTTCTACAACCAAATTTGAACTGTGGTAATCGCAAAGCGATCAGAAACTCCTTTGTGGTGTGTAAGAAGTCCGTTTCACAGTTAAAGAATTGGTATATCATGCCTTCCTATATTCTTATTATATACAGTGTATTTATCATCCAGCTGTATTTGTAATAGAGTTATCATTATGAGACCCAATTTGTTTTTAATTTTCATTTTCTAGATGTTCTAAAAAAAAACTTACAAATCTTAGAAAGAGTGATATAAATAGAATTTGAATTTCACTGAGAATTCAAGCATGTGATACAGAGGTGGATCTAGAGGGAGGAAGATACATACTTTGCACCCTCCCCTCCCCTTAAATAAAAAATGATAAACAAAAAAAAGGGATAATTTTCTGCCATTTGGGGTTTGCATCTCTTTTTTCTCATTGTGTGGTCAAGGTTCCATCTTCTGTTGCAACCCTCTGTTTGAAGATTTTCAGTGGCTCCATCGCTGTGATATTTGTAGTTTAACATGACAATTCTGCTCTTACAATTGACACACATAATACCAGAGCTTCAATGTCTCTGTCCCCATACCTTCTGAACCAATACACCAGGATCCTGTTCCTCGGTAACAGTTGGCGTGTATGCACAATTCACAAATCGAGGTTTGACGTTCTCCTCATCTTCGATATTTATTGTAATCGTTGCCGTACTGCTCAGGATTTTCCCTGGACCATCGCAGCAGGAACCATCATCCTTAGCCGTGACATTCAGGAAAATCTGGTCCCTATCTGATGGAGGCGACTGTCCAGCCCTTAGGCTTATACGCCCAGAAGCGGGGTCAATTTCAAACACGTCACTAACTGTCCGTCCACCTGCAGAAAATAAAGATAGAAATTAGGAAAATGTTTAAGCATACAATAGTACATTTCTCAATGAATGTTTCATTCAGTAAGCATTACAAGATACAGCGTGCTCAGAAATGATTTTAGTTGAATATCTACAATGCTTATCTCGATGTCTTAAATGTCTGTTATTTTTTAATAATTTGAATTCAGCTCTTACCATCAAAACTATAAGTGACCTTGTCCCCGTCCTCGTCCACTGCTCGAACAATGATGACCGTTGAGCCCGGCTGGGCATTGCCCATCAGAGTAGCTACCTTATTGTCATCAAACTCTGGGGCCTGATCGTTTGTGTTGTTGGTTGTAACGATAACCCGGGCCTCTGCCGTTCGAGGCTCTACACCATTGTCTGAGGCAATCACTTTAAATTCATAATAATGAGGAAATTTTCTGTCATAATCAAGGGTCCTGAAAAAAAGGTAAATACTCTTATATAAAGTAGTTTAATCATTAAGTTGGAAGATTAAAATTCTTGCTGTACAGCTGCATGTCTATCTGCTGTGAAAATGCAGATTCATTACTATATAAACTTTCATGAAATTGGAGAACATATATATAAAAAAAAATTCAAATATCAAAATAAAACAGCAGAGTTGGTTGACATTAATCAGAAACCAGAATACTCTACCCATTAGTATGAATGACCCCGACTTACCCATTGGTATGAATGACCCCGACTTGTCCATTCCCTGTGGTGGTGATTGAGAAAATTGGGTCAGTCACCGTGTACGACAGAATTGTACTGCCATCTTTGTCAGATGCAGACACTGGAAGTAAGGAGACATTGACATCAAAATGTATGGTGGACTTTATCTTACAATGATAAACTGTCTTAGTAAAAAAAACCACAGGTAGCCACATTTGAAATATACCAAGTTTATCTAAGGCTGCATATATTTTACAAAAATCTTAACAAATAATACTTTATGCTTCATGATGAAATCATGCTTTACATGAGTATATATGTGAACACAAAAATACTAAAATAAAATTATACATATACAGTCAATCCTCGTTATCTCGAACTCACTGGGATCTAGAAAAAACTTAGAGATATCCAAGGATTCGAGATATTGGAGGTAAACTACTTAAAGAATAAGTGGTTGGGACTTTCGAATCACTTTGACATATCCATGGTATTTGAGATATCGGTCTTTGAGATAACAAAGTTCAACTGTATATATTTAATACTAGTATATTTTTTTTATCATGAGAATCTATACATCATTTCAACTCACTGGATAAAGAAAAGAAAATACTGAACAATTATTCATGTTCTATTTTTCTCATAATTATTAATTTTCAATTTCTTTTTCTGTATACCTCACAGATTTGGGTTGATGCAAGGTTATGTGGCATGCAAAAAAGAGGCAAGACCTTTATCCAACACATGTGGATAAAGCAACACAATTTATCCAATGAGTGAATTCACATGTATGAGATAAGATTGGTAACTTAATGAATGTTGTAAGTAGCAAAATTGAGAGTTTTTCTATGAAACTTTGAAGCCTGGGCAGTACCTTCAATGACAGAGGTTCCTCTTGGAATGTCTTCCTTTACCGTGGTTGTAAAAGTGGATTTACTGAAGAGAGGCGTGAACTCATTTCTGTCCAGCAGATTTACTGTCAGCTAAAAATAAATGCACATTTACAACTTTTTTTTTTCTTTTAAAATCCCCAGCTGGATTTCATCAGTCTCTTTAAAAAAAAAACCCTCTAATATTTGCTCCCCTCAATAGTTTGACAGAATATCAAATCCATTCCCAATAACAAATAAGTGAACCATTTTCCCAATTAAATGAGCAAAATTTCCCAAATGCATCAATTGAAAATATATTGTACAATGTAAATTAGCGGGGGGGGGGGGGGGGGGGGGGGGGGGGGGGGGGGGGGGGATTGATAAATTAAAGCAATGAATGCATTTAGATAAAAAAAATGGATACTTTGTTATTTTTACATTATTTGGATGGAAACTCAATTTTTTAAATTTATCGAAAAATTATTATTTTCCTGATTAAAGGAAATCACTGTCCTTGTACCAAAAAGTGCGGTGACATTCCTGACTAATCGCTGTACCTTTATTTACATCCCTGACTAATCGCCGTACCTTTACATCACTGCTAAGTCCAGAAATTGTGTCTTCTGCTCTGACTGTCAGGACAAACTTATGTTGGTCACTCTCATAGTCCAATGTCCTAAGTGTCTTGACCATCCCATCCTCAATTGCAAACCTAGTAGATATAGCAGTGGGGGACTCGTACACTGAGTATTTGGTGGTCCCGCCCACCTGGAAATTCTTGGCTGTGATTGACGCATTGTTTCCATCTGCATCAATAGCCTGAAACCTGCCAAGGCCAATATCAACACAAGATTAAAAACTGTCCCCAAAGTCATAATCATGCAGGAAACAAACTAAGCACAAAGATGAAAACATTTTTTATACAGTGAAACCTGTCTAATCCGACATGCACTGGGAGACAAATTTTTTGTCGTAATACCAAATGTATCTGAATAAACAGTGTAAAAACTAAGAAAATAGGAAATTAAGAATAAAGATAAGGGTCGGAATGCCCCAGTGAAATGGATTGCACGGGTGTCGGATTAGGCAGTTTTCACTGTTAATATAGCCTGTATTGGTTTATTCTATATGTTTAACCAAATATTTTTAAAAATCTCAAAATAATGTAAAACTAATTTTTACTTGCAACAACTTTACTTCTCGATTTAGCTGTGATAGCAATAAATACACATCTAGTAGTTAAACAAATCTACATTTTCTAAGGAAGAAGGGATCCAGCAAATAAACTATGTGTATCAAGGAATAAAAATGATTGATCTAAAACATGACTGGTGTAGTAATGTTGTCATACTGGTTAAATCAGGAAGCATTTCTTTTTTTTAATAGGTGCCTTATTGCAATCTTCGAATAGGTTAACGAAAATGTTTACTCCAAATACATATTCTAAACATACAAATCTCGGTTAAGATTTTCCAATTAAGTGCTATACAATCACAATAATAGATATTGATCAGTCTAATTATACCACAAACACCCCTGACTCAATCTCAGCACCAGACAGAGCAACACATAGAACTAACAACACTAGCCGACTTGTTAACGTAAAGACTATTACACATCTTTGTACAGCCGACTTGTTAAGACGTATACATCTTTTTACAGTTGACTTGTTAAGATGTATACATCTTTTTACAGCTGACTTGTATAGATATATACATCTTTTTACAGCCGACTCGTTAAGACATATACATCTTTTACAGCCGACTCGTTACGACGCATTATACATCTTCCAACAGAGAGCTAATTTTATTACATACATTGTGTGTATAAGGTCTGGTTATTGAACAAACAAATTCCTGTAATTCACTGCCTTCTGATTATGATTATTTAAACGTGAGCAAGTACAGCAACAGTTGTAAACAGCCTCATCAACCTCATGCAAAACGGAGAACGGTGAAGTGAATGAAACAATAAATGTGCATACAGCAAGTTAAAACAAAATTTCAAACACAATATGTGTCAGATTTGAAAAACACAAGGAAGGGAAGACATTTTTCAGGAGAGAGACAGGGGACAGGTGAGTAATATTTTAATAAATTTTACAATTTGTTTAGCTTTCTTTCCTCTTTATAAAGAGAGCTTGGTGTCCTTTGAAATGAAATATCATGCATGACTGCATCTGAAGTGATCTGCCACAGGTAATGAAACGATGTGAAATTTTTGTACAATTAGCAATTTCTTGATCGTTGATTAAAGATTTACTTTTATTTTTACTTTAGATCTTGCCTAATGTAACATTTTCGTGTAAACACATCTTTTGGTCACGTTTCTTACACAAGGAGTTCTTGGAATTCTAGTTTTATAACACACACTTGCATAATTTGTTCAAAGCAACAAATTATTTACATAGCTGTCTCCTCAATCCTCAATCCTATTTCTACAATATTTTTTTTTCTATCTTAAAGACAGTGATATTATTGATTATATGGGAAACTAAATTTTATATCAAGCAAGTTATAGTTATATAATACGACTATTACTAGATGCAGTTTCTTTAACATTTTGTAATATACTGTACACAAGTAGTAGGATTTATTGTTAACATTTAGATAGATACACATATTCATAAGTATTTTATGCATATGTCGAGCACATTGCATTCTCTAAAATACATATTTAAGTACTATCAATTAATATAAACAAATTAGATTGTAAAGTGTGAGGTTATTTATCTCTCATATTCATAGAGTCTGTCTATTTCGTCCATAATTTATTCAATAAAACATACTTGTCCTTCATAATCATTACCTTAATTTTTCTAACTTTGTTTTGACTATCAAAAATCAAAATATATTGCTTTTATTTTCAAGATGATGAAAATGATTCACAAAAATATATCCTACCCATTGTATTCACACAGCAAATCAATCCATGGGTCAATTCAAGAAAATAACATTAATTTCATTATCAATCTTCTTCAAGTTTGTGTTATATACATGTAAAACTACAATTTAAAACACTGCACAATAGAGCTAAGGCACACTGTCTACCGTAGGTTTTGTTTTACTACGATTCATTTCAGAGTAAGGTTGCATGATATAAGGGAGCATAATAGTGAATGAGTTATACTTTTAAGTTCATAATATCTCGGTTATAATATTATACAAGTTGTAATTCTGGAGGTGTGGGCAAAGCTAAGTATGTACCTGTTTTCAGTGGCACTGTAAGACAAGAGAAAGAAACCTCATTGTCGGAGACATATCTACATATAAACATGCCAAATCACTGACAACATGCAATAGATGGCTTCTATACACTAACTACATGTACAACAAAAACAGAATATGTACTTTTGAAAGAATTACGATATAGTGCAATGATAAAAGCAAAAGTAAAACTTCAATTTAAAGTATCTAGTGTCACTCACAAAAGTGAAAAGAAATTCATTTACTGTTGGGCAAAGACGACTTATCATTGAAACTTACGTCTGATCCGCCTGGTTAGATTCTTCTACAGATGCTTCATACGACGAGGAGTAGAACTGGGGCGCCCTCTGTCCTCGACGTATGTTGATGTTGACGGGGCCTGTCTTTTGCTGAATTTCTGCCTTAGAGTCGATGGCATACACTTTGATAACATAGTCCAAGCCGCTGGTGATGGCCTCTGTTGTTCTGATGATGCCTGTATCCTGGCCTACTTCAAAATATGGACTGCTTCCCACTAAAACAGAGTCCAAAATATGCAGAGATATTCTACAGTTGAAAATTTAGTGTCTACTGCTTTGTTTTATAAAGCTTTGTCAGTTTGTTTACAATGTTATCAATCATGATTCCCAGATTCATTAATCAAACGTTAAAATACAAATATTTCATAGAATAAAGCTGGTCACGGCGGTATAAATTTATACAATCCACTATATATAATATCATGGCTTATCAAATCTCCATACCACTCTCCTTGAAGTACTTGACAGCATCAGTTCCTCCATCTACATCTTCAGCCTCAATCCGGAAAACAGACACACCAGCCTGGGCATCAGTAGCCACCACTGCCAGATATGGGGTGGGTTTGGTGATGAATCTTGGTGGCTCATCATTTACATTGAGCACATCGACTGTTACTTCTACCTGCTGTAGAACTGAAAAAGGGGGAGAAAAAAGATACAACACAGGGTGGTGGTGTATTTTTGTGCAACTGTTACAAGATTAGTACTGTATAAAACATTAATACAAATAATAAAGCTGGGATAATACATCAAATTATTGACCAGAAGTACCCACACAATACAAGTGTCACATGCCTAGTGAAATATTGACCTGGAAACTTCCTAATTTAGTTTTAGATTTTACCTTAAAGTTTATTCATGTAAAACATGAACAGCAGCTTGTATTTGCCATGGTTTGTCATTGTTTGCAGATGGTGATCATATTTGTTATCACTCTATCACGATACATAGCTAAAATCCCTTGTGAGTAAAGCTCAAATGATTCTATTGAAATGATGAAACATTTTACGACTGAAACTGCATAAAATATCACCCAAAATATGTATTTTTGCCCAATCTCTAGGGGATTGTGTGCCTGGACCCTTGGTCCCCTTCTGGATCTGTGCTTATTAAATATCATGATACATATTCTATAGAGGCAGCTGTATAACTAAAGACACCTGATGTTGGAACCACATTCCCTATGATCCACCACCCCTTTTAAAACATGCAAAACAAAACTAATGAGAAATATTTCCTGTACATTCATGATTTCAATTCTATTATATGCTATTCTTTAATTCCCAATGCTATTTTGCACTTTTATTAAACACATATATCATTTTCACTGGATTTCGAGATATCCATGGTATGCGAGATATTGATGTTCAAAATTCAACTGTAGTATATTATAATTGATAAAGTGGAACCAAGCCCGTGAGTTTTGCTTCTGTCCAACAACCAAGGTTGTGTATATTTCCTGATACTTTTATCAATGACATTTTTGTGTACTTCTACGGCTTTCTTAATTCTTATATATTTAATCTAGTAAAACTGTGTAATTTAAGAGTTTGATAAAGTTTTACAGGGATTTTTTTAGGGTCTGTAGAAGGCCGAAATAAGGCCGATTCCCAATGCTAAAAAGCAGGTATTTTCCCCCAATTTCTGCTTTTAAATTCCCAAACAATGAAAACAAATCAGAGCAGGGTAGCATTTTTGTTCAAAAACCTTCTTCACAGACCCAAAAATTATAATTTTTGCTTCAAAATTGTTACGTAAACTTAATTTTTTGGTCTCTGATTATTTGAAAGAGGTAAGTTTTTGACCAAACTGAAAGTCAGAAGGCGTCCAATCTCTCCCCATTTCTTTCTACGGAATATTTTATCCCAATTTCAAGCAAATGTCGCTATTTTTCCCAATTGGGAAGGCCCAGACCCTTGAAATTAAGACCTTTAAAAAAGCCTGTTTTAAGCCTTCGTTCATTAAAAAGGGGTGGTGGTGGATCAAAGGATGTGTGGGTCCAAACGTCAGGTGCCCGTAAATAGAAACTGCATGCTGTATCGTTCAAGACCTATTATCCAATTATACAATATGTTCCATTTCTTCAAGAATTTCTGAACAGTGTCTTATTTTGTTCAAACAATAAACTTAACATTAACATGAGATTCCTTTGATATCCTTGTCTGACGAGATATTTGTCATTTGTTGGAGAGAAGAAACAAAACAAAATACCGGATGACTCAAAACGATAATAATACTTCAAAGGAAATTCGATAGCACCAAGATTTCCGGGTACATTTGTGAAGGATTTTTTATTATATTTCTATAGCTTTGTTTAACTGCACTTTTATCCCGCAAGTTGTCGTTGTAGCTCGCGCCCCTTTCTTTTCTAAACTTCAAAATATCATTATTAATCGTATTTCTTACAGGAGAGGGAAGAACAAGGAATAAAACATCTAGGTTGTCTGTATTATCCATTCGATGCTCTCTCTCTCTCTCTCTCTCTATCTTATAGGCCTATATGTTTCGAATTCAAAGGAACTATCGAGAAATAAGTTAAAATGAAATATAACTTATTTATTACAAAGAAAACAATGGCAAGTTAACGGGGTATTGTCCTGTGATGTCTAAACTGTGCTGAACAGGAAAGCGATTGTATACAGTTTGTGTTTGCACTTAGGAAATCACTGATCCTAGACGGGACCTGCATGTCACAAGTGGCGCGTTTCATTAGAATGGAATGTGTGTTTGATTACGCAAGATTATACGTTTCTATTTATAAAAATTTAATTTTCTTGTCAATTTCAAGTGAACAATGGCGTATGTTTCTACGTGTAGAAACACTACGTTGAAACAAACTGAAAACTTGAAGAAAAAACGTGAATTAAAACGACACCTAAACAGGATAGGGAAAATAGAAAGAGGCATACAGTAATTATAATTAATACCGGTATTGTTATTTGTGAAGCAAAAGAATGAAAGGAAAGGAAAATCGAAAGTGAAATAGCTGAAAAATTATACCAATGAATGGGTGTAAAATAGAAGTTTAATTTTCACCAACAAATTCTCGTTAAGTTTTCTTTTACTATAGATAACAATTATAAATGAGTAGGCCCTACATAATTTAATACAAAATAAGAAATCTTGCATTTATTGACATTTGAAAATAGTTCACAAAAGACGAGCTGTTAAATATATCTGTGTGCGATGTGGACAATATAATCTTCATTGAGTAGACTGTGTAGGCTTATAATTTGAATCATATGATGTGACCGCATCACAATCTCTAGTTTTAAAGAATCCATGCATGTCGCATTTATTACCCGCACGTGTTGGGGGAATTTGACCAGATAGAATTATGTACGTTTGGCACTAACTCGCACGTGTTAGAGGACCTGTGAGCTATCCGATACGGTGGTTCAACTTCACAGCCAGGCCGATAAATTCCTTCTTTGTTCAACACCGATATATTTATTAAAATTCCTGTTTGTTTAGCATTACAAAATATCGATTTCAATTTTTGGGGGGATAGCATTTCGTTTTCAGTCGATTTTTCTCAACCAAATGTCTGACATCCAAACCTTAATAATGGTGTCAATTTTGCTTGAATAATTCATAGATTGTTTTTATATATACATGTATACAGAGGCTATTCATAGCTTCATCTGATGGTTGCCGAGATCGAACGCACTGACAGATCTACACGCAAAGTTATACACCATTATAAATATCTGGACTTAGTGACCGGAAATTCTTCCAATGGTCGCTTGGTCCATGTTTATCCCACATGTGAGTCATACGGTGGATTAATTTTATAAAAGGGAGAAAGAACTAAAACCGTATTATTTCGTTCAGTTGACAGATTAAAACAGTGTTTCTTTCCCATTTGCAGCCCCATCAGTTTGATCTTTACGGTAGCTAGTTGGATAATGAACAATTATACTTTTGATTTTGACCAAGAATGTAAACACTCAAACAAATCATTTTTATTAAAGTTCACTGGTTACAAAACTGGAAGAGTGTACACTAAACTTCAAGTCAGCATTAAAAATAGCATATAGTCTGAAGTAATCAACAGATCGAATATATATTTTTACCAAAAAAAAAAAGGGGGGGGGACATTAAGAAATAATTCCGAGCCGGAGCATTTTCATAGATACACACGCAAAATATTTTGATTTAGGCCTCATAATTCGGATTGTTTAAACATTGAGTGTTCATTTTAAATTCAACATAAACATGACCAACATTACACAGATCTTTCTTATTTATATCTTTTTTACACCACTAATAACAGGTGCTGCCAAATCATTTTTAAGTTTGTAGTAAGTATAAAATTCGCGATCATAGTATAATTAATTCCATAATCATGTAGAAAGAAGACGAATTTACGATACTGGTCAATAAATACAGATCAAAGTAGTTATCAGATCGATCGGAATGCCCCCACGGGCAGGAAAATAAGACCCATCATGTAGATCTCCACATGTACAGCCCAGAGAAAGCACATGTTTACTCCAGTTTTCATGATATCTACATTAAAATGCATAGTCAAATGTGGCGTTACATACAAATATCTGTTCCGAAAACAATCATACTATATAACGGATAGGGAATGGAGTCGTGCAGAACTGTAGCTCTCTGGTGAAAATTGGTCTATCTAAATTTTCCCCGAGAGCTAGCTCTACAGCCGGGAAATGAAAGCGACATACAGTTGTAATCAAGAAGAAAGAAGCATGCACGGAGGCCACAACATCTACCGATATGCACCGCAATGACGAACATACAAACCTCTCCACACAGGTCCAGCTACAAAATGCAACAATTATTAAAATCATTTTCCGAGATTAACAATCTTATTTTCTTTTTTGTCTAAAGCATTTTCTTCTCAAATCAATGAATTCGCATATTGAAAATGTTGAATTAAAATGTTCCATAGTATATACAGTGCCAAACTCGGCATTTGAAGAATTATGACAGTCCGGCCCACACATTTTAAATTCCTGACAATTCATTGTGTCCTAAGTACATAATGTGCAGAGTAATACACAATAATTGCTGTAACTATTCAGGCGTGTGTTTACCAAACAGACAAAAATAATGGGGAAGTGTGGATTATCATGATAATGAGATTCCGAGTTGTCTTCAGGCATTTAAAAGACGAACATTGAAAAAGGGAGATCACCCATTTCTTTCCTCTGGTATACTTTAAAAGCATTTCTATAGATCTGTTTCTGTGGTGATCGGATCACAAAGAAAATCAGTTTACCGGTATTCAATATACCTGCATTTTTAAAAGATACGGTAATTCCATCCTTCATTAAAGTTGAGTATATTTCAAATATAGCGGTTGTTTTAAAAATCCTTCCATTGTGCAAATATCAGAGACATTTGATATAGAGGCAATCTAATTAAAATTAGATCTTCCATCCACTCCCCAGTTTTCGATATGTCGCATGGAACTTCCACGCGACGTATCGAAAACTGGGGAGCGGATGGAAGATCTAATTTTAATGAGATTGATAAAGAGGTTTTGTCTAACAGTGTTATCATACATTGTTGTAAACAGAATTCTGAAATCAACAGATCATTTAGCATTACATCTGCAAGATATCGGACATTTTGGGGTGCAAGTATAATATTACTGTGAAGTGTGTAATTTTTGTACATACATTAGTTCCTACTAATGGACACCTGCTGTGTCGTACATCGTTAGCTGGTGTTACGTGCCGTTAGTATAATTATGTGTTTTTAGCCTACAATTTAAGACGTTATATACCTGTGCTGTCTTCCTGCCGTTTAACGTCAATGTTTATGACGTATTTTCTAACTCCGTTGTAATCAAAGTCAAGTTTAGCATTGGACTTTAAGGTTACTTCTCCAGTACTCCGGTCAATGAGAAAAATGTCTTCTGGTGTCGAGGCGCGGATCTCAAACTGAATGTTTGTTCCTTGGGGTTGTCCAGAATCCACGGTGAAAATTACCCCCGTCGCATTTTCTTGCAGCTGCACAGTTTGCTTCTTGGTGCCGCTTGTCTGCCGTCTCCGTCGAAGAACACGAGAACGGACAATGTTTGGCGGATCTTGATTAAACTTGGCAGTAAGGTGAAGTGACCTCAGGTTATTCTCTGACATTGATTGTAACTGGACGTGTTTTGGGTAAGGGTTGTCAACAAGCAGAATCTCGACATTTGCGTGTCCAGTTATTTCACTACCGACTTTGGATAAAAGGCTGAAATACCACGCGCGTTTGGAAATCGCTGAAGGAAATTCCTTTTGCAGAACAACTCGGATTTCATTAGTTACATCACTGGACAGAATTTTAAAATAATCGGAATAAAATCCCTGTAAAACAAACTCTTGTTGTGGGACTTTATGCACATGGATGCGGGACAGGTTGGTGACCATTGAGTCCGATTTCTCGGTGGTCAGTATGTAACCTGTGTACACTCTATCAGGGAAAACATCCGTCTCACGGGGAGAGATATCTAACGTAAACGTCCTTTTCGTGGGGACGTTATCGTAACAGCCACTGTGGGTTATGACAGTCAGTTTGTACCCCTGTCTTCCCAGGTGAGGGACCGTCCTTCTGAGGACCAATTCACCGGTGTCAGTCAGGGCAAAATTGTCATAAAAGTCCCCAAAAGGATCTTTGGTTCTGAGTTGTAAGTCTGATTTAGAACAACCAAGTTTTAAGACTTTATATCCAACCTCTGCTGTAGATGGCACTATAACCGGTGTCACAGAGTCTGATGTCACACTACGTAACAAAGTAAACACGATGGTCACTATTAAAATGCTACACATACAGGTAGTGTTTGTAAACTGTACCGAATCCGCCATTTTGAATGTGTTTATACTGTAGTACAGCGAACCAGTGTTAATTACGAATCAATAACCAGGTATGGCCTACCTGGATTTGTCCATGAAAATACAACACAGATGAATATTATCACAAAAACTCCGAAATGATCGCAGAAATTCGAAAACGAAAACTCACATTGTGAAACTCCCTTCCTGTAATTCAAAAGCGATGACAAATTCGTATGAATAATCCCACGACCGTTAAGGTATTGAAGCGCGTCCTACCTAAACGTCACACCTGAGTGATTCTGTCGCTACAAAAGCGGCCCTGTAGCATGTGTCATGCAACTCGGGAAAAAAGTCTGGCGGACTTCAAAATATCGGCGTCCCGGGTCAAGGTGTTTAAAACGGTAATACACAGTCAGAAACACAGTTTGTTTAATTTAGTCTTTGACAGATTAGACATGGAATTATAAATTAAAGACCACCCCGCGGACATTACAAAGTTAGATGTGTATTTTACATATACCTACTTGTTTTGCGTAACGGGAAGGTAGTGTCTAATACAAGCCTCATTCGGTCTGACTATCAGGTCCCAGAGGCGGGTGGGTAAGGATGTACCCCCGTATGGATATTACTATAGAGCTGAAACCTCCGTTCGACAACAAAATCGAAGTACTATCTCAGGTAATATTGTACATGTATATGGCATAATACACGCTACTAATCTAAATAAATAAGATAGTTTAATCGCCTCACTTAGTTGGTTACCTTAAATCGAACCAAGTCAGCGATTCAAAAGATCTCATTTAATTAAATTGATACACAAAATTTCGACAAAAATGAAGAATCTGAAATTCTTTGCAGGCCACTAATCTACATACATGTACTAATCCCCCCCCCCCCCAAAGTGTCGCTTATATTTGAGTATCAACATACGTTTTTCCATATTTCATTGTAGGTAGATATTTTTGAAAAATCAGATTTTCCTCTAGTCTCTATGCATGTACCCTGTTGTATAAGCTTGTTATCGCACATGGAGTAAATAAATCATCAAAAGTCGCGAGTTTATTGTCGTCGCTTGACAGAGGTGAAGTGATTATTGATTCAGTGTGTGTGAAGAGGCCCTCGTGTTTGTCTTCCTTATCAAGTGATATTTTATCGTTTTGACTTTCATTCTATTAAATCATCACCACTACCTTCTAACGACTAGAGAGAGACCTTATCAATCTAGTCAAACAAATACTTTGTGTCCAATACACATATCCTGATAAAATTATCACGAGTACTCGAGAATTTCATTCGCGTTTGTATGAGCCGAAATCAAAGCTTTGATCAAAGTTTGTATGCAGTCTGTTCTCTGTGTTTTCGTTCGTCTGTCTGTCTGTTCAGTGGTTTAATCTATAAATACTATAGATCGTTTCCCATTTCATCACACTTCGATACTTTAGTTTAGGATCGTTTACTTTCCAGTCTTGTCTGTCACCACTCCAATTCTGCAAGCATTCTTAAAGGGACATGGACACGATTTGAGCTGAAAATCAAAAATTTTATTTTCCATTTTTATTGTTTGCAATGCTTAACTAAAGTATTTCTCATATGGTCAACCAAAATTTGAAAATCAGTTGTTTAGTTACAAGCGATATACAGCACTCACAATTCTTTGAAATGTAAACAAAGTTTGTGCCATGTTTTTGTTTACATATAGATGGCTTAATAGAAAATAGCATGCTTAAAAGAAAATGAGATGTGCCAAACACTAGAAACTATTTAATTGTATTCAGAATTAACTTGTGAATTGAAAAAAATCTGCTTTAAACGAACTTTTACTTGTATATCTAACCTATGTAAACAAAAACAATACACGAGCATTGTTTACATAACAAGGAATTGTGAGCGCTGTATCTCTCATGTATAAACTGACTGTCATAACCCACAGTGGCTGTTACGATAACGTCCACAGAAATACCTTGGTTAAACATTTTAAACATTAAAAATGCAAAAATTAAAATTTGAAAATTTTCGGCTCAAATCGTGTCCATGTTCTTTTAAGAATTGGAAATCTATTCAGAGTATGATTTCCTATTAACTCCAGTCCATACCGTGTCGTTTTATCAATATACATGTACATATCCTTATCATACCCTTATCAATTGTATGTAAGCTATCATAGTTAATTGTCAAAATGAACCATGCGTGCTTACCAGTGTTTGTTTTGAGATACAATGTCATTTGTCACTTTGTCAGATTGTTGTGTGTCAGTTGCTTAGTTTTAAAAAGCAACAATCCATCAATCTGCAATCACTTATTTTTCAATAATGTTTTATTTTTGCGCTTTTTTATAATCCCATACTTTAATCTACCTTTTTTATCACTGAGTTTCGCATGAAATGATTTAATCTGTGGATTTAGAGAACTTTTTGCTTTTCACCCGGGTCTGTGTAAATAGGATTGTGGTCACTAAGCACTATGTTTTTCCAATCATGACCTTCCAAATGGAAACTATTTTCTAACTGATTTGGGGACCCAGGATCCCTAACTAAGACACAACGTCGATCTCCGATTTCAGTCGAGCCCTGGAATCCTGTATGGGACTACTAAAGCGGTCCGTGTCCGGAGTCCTGGTACTACATCCAAAGTCACGGTACTGTGTCCGGAGTCCTGGTACTGTGTGTGGAGTCCTGGTACTGTGTCTGGAGTCCTGGTACTGTGTGCAGAGTACTAGTACTGTGTCTGGAGTCCTGATACTGTGTCTGGAATCCTGGTACTGTGTCCGGAGTCCTGGTACTATATCCAAAGTCACGGTACTGTGTCTGGAGTCCTGGTACTGTGTCCGGAGTCCTGGTATTGTGTCCGGAGTCCTGGTACTGTATTTGGAGTCCTGGTACTGTGTCCGGACTCCTGGCACTGTGTCTGGAGTCCTGGTACTGTGTGCGGAGTCCTGGTACTGTGTGCGGAGTCCTGGTCCTGTGTCTGGAGTCCTGGTACTGTGTGTGGAGTCCTGGTACTGTGTCTGGAGTCCTGGTACTGTGTCTGGAGTCCTGATACCGTGTCTGGAGTCCTGGTACTGTGTCCGGAGTCCTGGTACTGTGTCCGGAGTCCTGGTACTGTGTCTGGAGTCCTGGTACTGTGTCCGGAGTCCTGGTACTGTGTCCAGAGTCCTGGTACTGTGTCTGGAGTCCTGATACCGTGTCTGGAGTCCTGGTACTGTGTGTGGAGTCCTGGTACTGTGTCTGGAGTCCTGATACCGTGTCTGGAGTCCTGGTACTGTGCCCAGAGTCACGGTACTGTGTCCAGAGTCACGGTACTGTGTCCAGAGTCCTGGTACTGTATCTGGAGTACTTGTACTGTACCTGGTGTCCTGGAACCGTGTCTGCAGTCCAGCTACTGTCTCTGGGGTCCTGTTACTGTATCCGGAGTCCTGGTATTATATTTGGAGTCTTGGTGCTGTATCTGGAGTCCTGGTACTGTGTGCGGAGTCCTGGTACTGTGTGCGGAGTCCTGGTACTGTGTCTGGAGTCCTGGTATTGTGTCCGAAGTCCTGGTACTGTATTTGGAGTCCTGGTACTGTGTCCGGACTCCTGGCACTGTGTCTGGAGTCCTGGTACTGTGTGCGGAGTCCTGGTACTGTGTGCGAAGTCCTGGTCCTGTGTCTGGAGTCCTGGTACTGTGTGTGTAGTCCTGGTACTATGTCTGGAGTCCTGGTACTATGTCCGGAGTCCTGGTACTGTATCTGGAGTCCTGGTACTGTGTCCGGAGTCCTGGTAATGGAATTGAGAATTCATGAAAGTATATTACATTCCATACAGTAAATCATAATTTTTAGTAGCAAGTGTCGTTAAAGCCTCTACTTGGCAATGAGCTATCCATTCAAGCTCTTTTTAAAAAGAATGTAATGGTATTTACATTGAACTAATGAGTTTTCGTAGTGGGAATGAAACACACCACACCCAAACCCACCACAGTCAAACCCACCATTCCCAAACTCACCACTCCCAAACCACCACACTCAAACCTACCACTCCCAAACCCACCACTTCAAAACCCACAACACCTAAATCCACCACACCAAAACCCGCCACACTTAAACCCGTCACACCCAAACCCGACACTCTTAAACCCACCACACCCAAAACCATCACACCCGAACCCATCATTCCCGAACCAACCGCTCTCAAACCCACCACATCAAAACCCGACACTTCCAAACCCAAAACCACCACTCCCAAACCCAACACACGAACCCACCACTCCAAAACCCACCACACCCAAAACCACCACTGCAAAAGCCACCACGCATAAAACCACCACTCCCGAACACATTACTCCCAAATCCACCACACCCAAACCCGCCACTCACAGGAACCCACCTCGGACAGATTGATGGAGGTCGCTGTGAAGAAGGACTGTAGCCGGAACATCAGATAACATCTGAGTGTGAGGACAGGCATACATCGACTAGATGTGGTCAAGTCGGACGGGACGAGGTTAAGAGGGGGACGAGGTTAAGAGGGGGTGACAGACTACTTGTTCTATCGTGGAGCGACAGTCGGGGAGGATTGCAGAAGAACTGAAAACACCAGGAATTTTTAACATAATGAACTCATATGTAGCTTCCAGGTAGATTTTTATCATTTTTGATATTTTTTTCCCAAATATTAACTGAAACAAATTATCTTAAGTGTATCAAACAAGATCGAATAAGCATTCTTCAACATAGCACATCCCATCTGCCGATCGTGTGTTGTACAGGTCCTATCCGATCAGTAAAGGTACCTATACAGGTATCAGTCCAATGGATATACATGTAGATTGTTTTGGCGTCTTTACAACTCTTGATTAATTTATTATTTTCCATGTATGCTTCAAAGGATAATCTAGATAATAAATCAAGGTCATGTCAATTAATCCAAGGTCAAACTCGCCAAGGGTATTGGACACTAAGACATCGAAAGGTCTTTAATCTAATCAGAGCGCACTCTGATGAGAAATAGAGAACATTATTTTAGCGGAGGAAAATAAAGATATTTCTAAATGAAATAGAAATTACTCTCATCCGAATTGAAGATATTTTTGATAAAAGTCATACGCGACATTTTCTTAATGACATGATAAAAGTTTTCGTAACATTTTTAGTATATTTCATGTGTATCCTATCTTGTTTCTACAAACAAATCTTGGGGTATATTACAGGTCTGTTTTAGAGTTCGCATACATGTATTATGATTGTGTATTAGAGATGGTTGCTGGGGCGTGGCCAGGGTACTCTTGATGTGGACGCCCGAGTAGGCAGGGGGTTTGGGATCCAGGGCAAAGCCCTGGTGGGGGTCCAGGGGCGAAGACCCCGAAAGCTGATAAATTTTAGACGATTTCGATGTGTTATTCGACCCTCCTGAACGCACTTTTCGTACACGTGATATTTATAATCCCCCACTCTCTCTCTCTCTCTCTCTCTCTCTCTCTCTCTCTCTCTCTCTCTCTGAGTCTCTCCCCCCCCTTTTTTTTCTTTTGGTTGCAAAAATGACGTGGACGTTTGTGTGTATAAACGTACGCCTGGCTACGCGCCTGGGTTGTATATATGGACATCGCTAAGTTATTGTAGTATAACAGGAAAGGAGAAAATGCAGCTAACAAGACTGGGATTCGAACCCGAAAATTTAATTCGCATAGATTTAGTACACGCTTTCGGGGTCTGTTTCACCAAAACAAAAAACAAAAAAAAAACAACAACAAAAAACAGACGCAGAAAATCCCCTGATATAAACGTTATATATACGGTATTTTCAGTTTTTGTTTAAGACACTTGTGTTGGAAGGTGACAAGCTTTTACTATCCTACTCTGCTGCTTTCTCTGAGCAATACCAATATAAGAGGACAGCAACCATATTTAAGTTCAATACACTGTACTCATAATTTGATCTTCGTGCTGTACATGGATGATTTCCACAGTTGTTTTAGTGTGGAGATAGCTGCTCTTGCCGATTTATGTCCTTTTCAGCCCCCCCCCCCCCGTCTTAAATTTATTGTTGCTCCAGAGAATACAAATGACTTCATTCTCAACTCTCTTGCTTTCTATTGTGACAGCGTCATGATAGTTTATACAATTTATTCCCGTGGTCTGAGTTTTGGAAGAGTACTGGATGTCAACGCTAAATCATCTGCAAAATTTAAATGCATAAGAGTTGATGTAAATATCCATTGAATTTCTCTGTTCTTAATGACGGTGTATTTCATTATTCGGTATATAATTACCATGAAAAGGAAGCCTGACATGAGACAACCCTGCTGTACACCTGTTCTTACTTAAAACATTGTGTTTATTCAGAAATAAAGTACGCGTTTTCGGGTTGTTTTGAAATATAAAAGCCGAGGCTCTTTAATATTTCAAGCAACATTTTGAGACTGAGGAGGTTATCCTGCATCATCCACGAAAACAATTCTACCACGGCTTAGAAGTTTCCCTATACAGCTACGAATTAGGTCAATTCGTGACGTCATGGCAGCTTCCCAAACGGAATGCATGTATTTTTGCTGACGAAAAATGTGGGTCTACTTTCAGATATGTAGTTTGATGTTGACGGGGTATATCAATGCGATGCAATTATTTCATCTGAATACACAGTCCAACAAAACTACACTCACGTTTGTAGAGGAGGGTCAACTTGTCTGCATGTGTATCGCCATGTTTGTTTACACGAGTATCGATCTTTGAACGCAGACAGTGTTTTTTTTATTGAATGTCAAATATCCTTCGGTTAATTATGAATATGTTTGTAACGTACACTGATTAATTTTTATGACAATGAAATGAAATCAGTTATTGAATTCATTATTGCATAACAAAACACGACGTTTGATGATAAACAAGATGTGTTTGTAAAACACAAATGCCCCCGATAATGGTCAATTCCAAAAATGGCCAAGGTCTCACAAGGACAACTATCTTGGTACCAGTAGAAAGATCTTGCCACAAGAAATGCTCATGTGCAATATGAAAGCTCTAATACTTACTATTTAGAAGTTATGACCAATGTCAAATTTTTAAAAAGTAGATCAAATGTCGAGGTCAAAAGGTTTAGTACTCATGGAAAGGTCTTGTCACAAGGAATACTCATGTGAAATATCAAAGCTCTAGCTCTTACTGTTCAAAGGTTATTAGCAAAGTTGAAGTTTTCAAAAAATAGGTCAAACTCCAAGGTCAAGGCTAAAAAATGTTGGTACCCACGGAAATGTCTTGTCAAAAGGAATACTCATGTGAAATATTAAATCTCTAGCATTTACTGTTCAAAAGTTATTAGCAAGGTTAAAGTTTCAGACAGAATGACAGAATTACAGAATGACAAACATGACAAAAACAATATGTCTCCCGATCTTCGATCACAGGGGCATAAAAATGGTAGGTATGCTCGAGGAAAAGTAGTAAAATAGGTTTACATATAACAATGCACAAAGTCTAATCAGATCAAGGACATAAAACCTCTATGGCCTCAGTAAGTATTACATGTAAAACTTATACGGTACCATTTTGATGCACCAGATGCGCATTTCGACAAATAATGTCTCTTCAGTGATGCTCAACCAAAATGTTTGAAATCCGAAATAACAATGAAGTTTTAGAGCTATTATAGGGGAAAACAGTGTACCAAAACGTGGAGTCAAATTCGTCTAAGGATAAGAGCTATGCGTGAGGGAGATAATCCTTGATTTGGAAATGAATTTCTAAATTTTATAACAGCAATTAAATATACCTCCGTATTTTCAAGCTAGTAACGAAGTATTTAGCTACTGGGCTGTAGAGACCGTCGGGGACTAACAGTCCCAATATTTATTTTCATTGTGGAAGTTTAATATTTATCACTGTTCTGATAACCTACTTGTTAATCGGTATATTGGAGAATAATGGACACGGTATTTCTTTGATCTCTGCAATGACCGTGGTAGAATTCACACCATTTATTATACAGCTTCTGCTCCATTCTTACATTCTCATGTTGATAGAAATATATATCCCTGTGACTCCGTTGTTTCATAGAATATCACATTGTTTATCTGTCACCAAAAGTGATTAAAGAGATATCTCCCTAGCGTGAAAAGATATCTCTCTAACTTACAGAGATATCTCTTTAACCAATAGAGATATCTCTCTTATTTAAAGAGATATCTTCTTTTACGAATAAATAGTAAAAGGGCTTGCCATAGACGTGTTTCATACCGATTGTTAGGCCGTTCTTGGCACATTGATTTTGACTACGAATAACTCCGTTTACCTGATCAGGATATAAGGCTCACGGCGGGTGTGACCGGTCAACAGGGGTGATTACTCCTCTTAGGCACCTAACCCTACCTCTGGTATATCCTGGGGTACGTGTTTTGTCCAACTCTCTATTTTGTATTTCATATAGGAGTTATGAGATTGATCACTTTTCGTCATTTCCACCTTTCATTTGACGATAAACAGTGTGTTTACTGACTGTGTTAGAAATTGTTAGAGACGTCTCTTCTTGTTTTTATAAAAAGTATGCAGGGTGTTTTTTTATTATTATTTTTCAATGTATATTGTATAAGTTCAACGTTAACTGCAAGAAATTATCTAATGGAATGAAATGATGACATACACATCTTAATGCAGTGGAAAGTCTAGTACAAGATACTTTTAGGGGGACTTTTAAATATATATTGTTTACTGGTATAATTTACCTGTGTTTTAGGGCGGAAAGAAACTTTGAATGCCTTTATGAGAATGAATAGGCATATGTGTATTTGTGAAATTTACTAAATGAAATGCAATGAAAATAAACTAGATACTGTATATACCAAAATATACCAAAATACAAGGGCATTACTATACAGTGGCGGATTTAGAAGGGCCGTCCCCCTCCCCACCGCCTTTATGACCAAAAATAATTCTAAAACAAAATGGCAAAAGTATAAGCTTTCACATTATACGTACAAACAAGTGCATAAAGATATATAAATCAATTATTTGATGTTATCTTTTAATTTTATTATGTGTAAAGTATAGCTAGAATAATTTATAAAAATAACCTTAAAAGCCTCAAATCCTCGAAGTCCCAGCTTACCCCTCCTCCCCCTCTCACAAATAATGGATCCGCCACTGCTGTACAGAAATGCCGAACATGTCCTCCAGTAATTCAATACAGCGTGGTCAATATTTATCTACACCTACAGTTATGAGTAATTCTATTGAAATAAAGTGCAACGTGCATAACTATATACATGCATACAAGAATGTACGTCATCAATTACCACCGTAGCCATGACAAAAAAATCACTTTTTATTCATCATCGGAAAAGTGTGTAAATTCACATAGTACAATGATGTCGGTTGTTAAGATTTCATTGCAATAGAATAAAAAGGAGAACGATAAAGTTTGAAATTTACATGACATAATTACAATACATGTACATGTATATTTATGCCCTCCTTCAATATTTTGAGAACCATTCACTTGATCTTAATGATATTTCACATGTGGGTTGGTTATGAAAAGAAGAAGACCCCTATTGTTTTTCAGGTCAAAAGGTTAAAGGTCAAGGGTCAATCTACTCTGGACATAGGAATATACTGTCCGCTCAATATCTTGAGAAACCTTTGCTTGACAGACATCAGACTTGGTACACTCTAGTTTATTTTCATTGCATTTCATTTAGTAAATTTTACAAATATATGTACACATATGCCTATTCATTATGAAGGAGTAGATGACCCCTATTGATTTTAAGGTCACATGGTCAAAGGTCAAACTGGACATAGGAATATATTGACCACTCAATGTCTCGAGAATCCTTTGCTTGACAGACATCAAACTTGGTACATTGGTATATCTTTAGATGAAGATGACCCCTATTGATTTTGAGGTCACATAGTCAAAGGTCAAATTGGACATAGGAATATACTGTCCGCTCAATATCTTGAGAACCTTTTGATTGACAGACATCGAACTTGGTACACTGGTACATCTTCAGGAGAAGATAACCCCTATTGAATTTGAGGTCACATGGTCAAAGGTCAAACTAGACATAGGAATATACTGTCCGCTCAATATCTTGAGAACCCTTTGCTTGACAGACATCAAACTCGGTACACTGGTACATCTTCAGGAGAAGATGACTACTAATGATTTTGAGGTCACATGGTCAAAAGCCAACGGTCAAACTGGTCATAGGAATATACTGTCCGTTCAATATCTTGAGAACCCTTTGCTTGACAGACATCAAACTTGGTACACTGGTACATCTTCAGGAGTTGATGACCCCTATTGATTTTTACGTCACATGGTCAATCCACTCTTGACATAGGAAGATATTGTCTGCTCAATATTTTGAATTGATGATACTACTCTCAATTAAATGATGTGTGTGTATAACCCTTTTCAATTTTGCACCATGGGGGGCATATGTGTTTTACAAACATCTCGTTTCGAAGAAATTGGCTATAGTTGTATTCGGCGTGCCCGTGAAATTTCTCTGTCGGAATTTCAAAACTGACCAAACCACCGACAGACCAAGCAGCACCCGCTACCACTGCTTATTTTCTGGGTTTAAGAAAAAAAAAAATAAGGTCAATGAGACATAATTAATACTCATATTGGTCAACCATCTCGCTCATCTTATGGATTTAGGACACCAAGATATTCATATATTACTCCTTAGAATTCAAACTCTATTAGGCGACATATCCAGTATTACTGTCGGTCTGTGTTCGTCGTCCGTTAACAATTGAACATTTCTAACGCCATAACTACCCTTCCAATGATCCCCGGCGTAGAGGGGTTTTGATTCTAGGGCGGGCCAAATTTACCATTTACATGTAGTCTTTATGTGTAAAACATTTAAATAACATCGTTTTACTATCCTTCCAATTATTTTTAAATTTTGTATGAAGCATCTTTAGGACAAGAGGAGCATAAATTGAGGACTCCTGCACCTGCTGGGCTTTGGGGGCAGGGCAAAAGCTGCCAAAAATTTACCAAATTTCAAATATCTTCTCTAAAACCGCACAACTGTAAGAAAATCTAAATGATAGTCATGTAGAGTAGAAAGGTCTCTCTACCAAAATTGAATACAGTGAAACTTCTCTAAACCGGCCAGCTGTCGGACCGAAAAAAAACCGGCCGGTTTGGAGGGGTGGCCGTTATACCGAGAATTTAGCATTTAGAGACATTTCAGCTCAATTTTTATTAGATATTTCATTGACATACCACAAACCATATAATATGGTGTTCAAGGACTATTATTTCACTATTGGAAATAAAATAATTTACTAACATGTTTATTTTCAATTTATAGCACTAAAACTAATTAAACATGAATAAACATTTTTACATTGACATGAATAAATAATGGAAAACATTCCGTTTAAATAAAACTGCATTTGATACAGGTATAGAAATCTGTAGACTAGCAGCATTTATGTAGAATTTCAGCTTATGTTTTTATAAACAAAACAAACACATAGCCATTTGATTGCTGCAATTAATACACAGAGTAGGTACTGCTCACTTTGATATGGGGATCTATGATCAATTATTAGTGGAGATCAAACTAGACCGCTTGTACCTACAGGTAATTATTACCAGAAATAGTCTTGCTGTAATCATCTAATTTTAACTTAAAATTTATAACATGATACATAAAGAAAACACAGAGGCCTATTATTGGAATTCCTCTTACCTTTAAAAACTCTGTTTACGTCCATTGCTTATATCGTTAACAAATTTGTTTTGACGTTTTTGAAAAGTAGAGTAGTAAAAATATAATTTTAATTGTGATGTTTCTTAGGAATTTTAAGTCTATGGAAACCTCCAAAAAATTATTTATCTACTGAAAATTATCATTAACAGTCATGGGTTTGTTGTTTATTAACTCCGCTTATATCCATAGTGCAACAATATGGCGTATTGAATGTAGTCATTCCATATGTGCATATTTGTTTATAACATTTCGTACCGAAATTTGAAAGGGTCCCTTGGATTAGATAAGCACCAATTAGCACCCTGGACAGCACAGGTAAACTAAAGAACTTATAGAGGCCACTTGTGTTTTTCACACCTCCGGTCGATAATTTCCCACCTGGCCGGTAGGTCAGTCATTTTTCACACCTGGCCAATCTTAATCACCCCTTTGGCCAAAATTTTCTAGTCTTCAAATAGTGGCCGGTATTATAAGGGTAAATTACACATGTTTGTTAACAATTGTACTTTAAAAAGTGGCCGATGTCCGGTTTTCAGGGGTGGCCGGTTTTGTGAGACTTTCTTTGTAAGGAAATATTAAGGTTTCTGCCGGGACTTTGAAAATCGGCCGATATTCAGGGAGAACCGGTTTTCTGAGGGGCCGGTTTGGAGAAGTTTCACTGTATTTCATGAATGACCCAAATTGTAAACTAAATAGATATCGAACAGTGGTCAATCTCATAACTCCTAATTAAGAGTTGGGTAAACAAGGACACCTGGACATACCAGAGGTAGAACTAGGTGTCTTGGAGGAGTAAACATCCCCTGTCGACCGGTCACACCCGCAGTGAACCCTATATTTTGACCAGGCAAACGGAGCAATACGTAGTCATAATTAGTGTGCAAAGAACAGCCTAACAATTAGTATGAAACATGTCAGACAGCATTTGACCCAAAGACAGATTGTGTTGGCAAACTAGATCGTTATACCAACCATAGAATTTGCCAAATGCTGACTTTAAATGAGACTGTTGAAACCCATATAACATCAACTTGTTTGTCAGTAGCCTGCCTCGATCTAAAAACTGATCATACGTAGAACAAACACCTTCAGTTGAGAGACATAAACACCATATGCAGGCAATATATTCAATAACAAGATGTGTTTGTGAAACACAAATGCCCCCAATAATGGCCAAGGTCACAAGGACAAATATCTTGGAACCAGTAGAAAATCTTGTCACAAGAAATGCTCATGTGCAATATGAAAGCTCTAATATTTACCATTTAGAAGTTATGACTATTATCAATTTTTTAAAAAGTAGGTCAAAGGGTTTAGTACCAACGGAAATGTCTTGTCAAAAGGAATACTCATGTGAAATATCAAAGCTCTATCACTTACTGTTCAAAAGTTATTAGCAAGGTTAAAGTTTTTAAAAAGTAGGTCAAAGTCACAAGGTCAAAAATGTTGGTACCCAAGGAAAGGTCTTGTCACAAGGAATACTCATGTGAAATATCAAAGCTCTATCACTTACTGTTCAAAAGTTATTAGCAAGGTTAAAGTTTCAGACAGAATTACAGACAGGACAAAAACAATATGCCCCCTGATCTTCGAAGCAGATGTGGAAGACTCTGTGGTGTCTTTTATTTTGAGTTCACTGAGTTATTTTGAATCAACATATGAATGAAAATTATCATTCTTAATAGACAAAATGTCGATATATCTAAATGTACATAGATTTTTTCTTTTCATGTAGAAGCTTTTGAATAAATTCTGCCTCATAAGAATATAACAGGTCAGCTAAGAGGAGCACAATTCGTGCCCATGAGAATTCCAACAGACTGTTGGAAGATCAGAATACCAAAGACCATGAAGGTATTGTGAATAAGGAACTCCAGGATCTATCAGCTCCAGAATACTTGTGCATAGAGTTGAGTTTGACAAAGTAATTTTTTGAATGACTGGTCACTACAGGTGAATATTTCCTTCTTCCATTTTTGTTGAAGAAGCAACTGTTTATAATGTCAAAAAGTCTAGTCTTTAATTTACAGTGAGGAATGATCATGTAAAGTGTTGAAAAGTCATGTTTTGATATTGTAGATTTGAGAAAAGCTTTGTGATTTCAAATTTACTGATAAAAGTTCTTTAGAATCTTTTAGAATCCTCATTTGATTTACAACACTTCTGGCATGCTTTACGTTTAGTAATTAATGAAATGTTTCGGTTTAAGGTGGTATACTGCACTGTCATAATGGCCGACTTCCTTTTAAAATACTAATGAAAATATAAACATTTGCAGTATACATGTAAGTATACATGTATTTCTTTTAAATTTGATTGCCTTGCTGGGATCTTTAGATCACAGGTTCAAGTCCAGCAGTGGTTTTAAATTTTTCTTTTTGCATTACTTTACACTAAAACAGCATTTTTCAACTAAATGAAGTAAATTTGAAAGTTTTAAATGTCAAAATATTTTTGTACAGAACACATCCTCAACTCCTCATCTGTATCAGATTTCTCTGATGTGTCAACTGTAACTTTGATTAAATTCATCCATTGCTAAATGACAAAAAAGAAAAAAGAAAAACACCAAAACTTTAAAATTTATTGATATCGACACATAAAAAATAAAACCTACCTCTAACAAATACTATTGATGCATATGGCACTAACTGTTGAAATAAGCTCGTTCTAACAAAAACACTAGTACATTTTCTCATATATACTTGTTACAATGCTTCTGATGTGACCCCAGAGAGCTTCGCCACTTAAACTTCATGCCACAGGAACATGAGTAACGAGTAGCGCTGTGCTTTCCCAGGGTATGTTCCCGCAGTGAAGCCTTCCCCCTTAGTTTCATCCCACAGATTGTGCAAGTATAAATGGACATTGCCCGATTTTTACACTTTAGTACGTGCATTTCCATTGATGCCTTGTCCGAGAACAGCATCTTACAATTTGGACAAGGATAAGGGCTTCCTGCAAATGAAGCCGAGGAATGTGCAGATTTTTCCTCGCCATGGTTACCTGTAAAGTTATGTTTTGCCATGTCAATCGATTTGTTTTGCGTCTTGCTGACATACTGCACTGGGAAGTTTTCACAAGATGATTTGTGTGTATTTCTATTAAATTCATCTTCATTTGGATTAGCTTTCACACTCTGTGATGAGAATATCTTGGACAGTGACGATGACATTTGATGATACAACTGCTGCATATTAAGTGCACCGAAACCAAAAGAGTTTTGATATTGCAGATACTGAGTCAGATTGACCATTGAATCTCCGATGGGAAATACCATTCCATATGGATTTCCTGAATTTTGCATGAAAATGTTACTTTCAGTTTGTAATGTATTTTTTGTTTCCTTTTGAAATTCAAAATCAGCATTTGTTGCAGCAGAGGAAACGCTTGTAGACTTTGAAGGCTCATGCGGTGTGTGTTGTATTTCAGCAGGTTGTGAACTATGCTGGCTTAACTGAAAATCAGATTTTGAAGTATTTTTATTGGTTGGCCATTTCACATTTGTTCGCTGTTTCAAACTTTCAATAATTTTCTGTGTAGCAGGTGAATTGAGATCCGTCTTCAAAGAGTTTGTTTGGGCTCTGCTACTTAGTTTAAGTGGAGCCACCTCTGTATGCACTCTTGGTTGTAAAGTGGATGAATCTTTGGGTTGGGAATCTGTGAAAGTATCAACAGAATTTGGTTTCAAAAACTTGTCCTTTAGGTCATTTAAGATGGTATGTACACCCGGAATTTTTCCTGTTCCATTGTCGTTTTCTATTTGCTTGGGCTGTAATGGCCGTTCTCTGTCTTGTCTGGAGACAGAAGGCAATGGCAATGAATCGGCAATACTGAACGACCCTTGCCTTTTCCTAGTGTATCTACACATTGTAGTTGGAAACGGTTTGTTGATGCAGGAAATTGTTCCACTACAACTCCGCCTGTGTCCACTAAAGGAACTCCTCCACTTAAATGTTTTGCCACATGTACAGGCATATCTCCTGATATTGCTGTGCTTTCCTTGCACATGTTCTCTAAGATAGGCTTCAGAGAGAAATTTCTGGCCACATATTTTACAAGGCCTCATCTGGGAATTTGGCTTCAGGTGATAGACACCCTGAATTCCATGTCTTTCCTGCAGATGTTGTACATAGGCGGGATAGCTTCCTAAAGTCATGTTACATATCCTGCAAATTCTGTGTTGAATAGTTTTGGTATTTGGTACATCAAATATATATCTACACTGCGAATTTTGGATATGAACATAAAGTTCTTGTGGAGACTTGAATGATCCAAGACAATTTGGGCATTGTGAAAATGTTTGATTAACTTGTTTTTGTACAGATGTATGATAATGTCTCTGCATTTCTAATTTGTCCTCTCTGGAATTTGATTTCTTGCTGAGATTCAACACATTTTGGTCCTCCCTATTCACTTGACTTGGTGATGAATTGTCAAAATTTCCGCCTTGCTTATTATGATGAAGTTGGCTCTCTTTTTTAAATTCACAAGACGCATTGACACGCTTTTCTTCCTGTACTCTGGAGATACTCATCGATACATTCATATTTGATAAATCAACCACCGCCACCTCATCTTCCATAAAGAAATTTTCAGATGTCTCTTTTACTCCCTGATCAGCGGGAACTTCATCCAGCACATCTGGAGATTTTTTATTGCTTTTCTGTTCCTTCATAGAACAGGCCTCCTCCTCCACACTGCTGCCTTTCTTTTCTGTAAGCACACTGGGCAAGTCTACATCTGCTGGTTGCTCTTCCTTCACTAACACCAGTGTATCAGCATTGGCTGACAAACTGCTTGTTGTTAAACCTCTGCTCTCTTGTAAATCTCTCGGAGATATCTCTTCTTTGTCCAGTTCTTCACATTCTGGTTGTTCTTCCTTACAGCTGATATAGGGAAGACTTTTGTCCAGCGTATACAAAGGCAAACTATCATTTTTAAATGAACTTAAATTTGGATCTTCTTCTGATCTGCTTGTCTCATCACCTTCGTGACCTCTGCTTGGTAGGTTTAGGCATTCACTATTACTTAATACTTCTATCTTGTTTGATAGTGAAGAGTTTTGAGTGAAGAGATTGTCACTTAATTTCACATCCATAAAATCTCCAGTGAATGGTTTGGTACACTTTGATTCCTCCTTTTGCAGATGGCAAGAGTTTTTATCTTTTCCAGGTAATCTGCAAGGCTTTGTTTGTTTTCCCACCTTACATTTTCTCTTGTGATGAAAAAACAAGCTTTTCCATTGGAAGTTTTGTCCACAGGTACAGCTGTATGGAGGCTGGTACAGTTTGTTTGAATGTGGCTTTTTGTTCAATCTAACCCAATGTGCTGCTCTCCGTCTAGATTTTCCAAACAGAAATTTTTGTGAGCAGATTTGTTTATGAAAGTCAAAACTTTTAGAATGCAAGAATGTTTTTCCACAAAATGGACAGGAGGCTCTACAAGATAATACTTTATCCTCTCCCTTTTCTTGAGTTTTCTTCAGACAACTCTGGTGCTTTAAAGCAAGATGAAATTGCATTTTTAATTTTGACTGAAACTGAATATAACAGTTTGGACACTTGAAATTTTTGGAAGTAGTTGACAAGTCTTCATTATGTTTGCTGGTCCCTGAAGACTGGAAACAAATACTCTCCAAACCTAGAAATGATATTGATTCATGAATAAAGATTGTAGCTAAATCCAAATCCTGACATTTTTGTTTGTTAATTTATACCATGTTGTTGTCTTATTGATAATTTCTTGTGACAGATTTTCAAACCTTATATGAATAAAAGATAACTTCATGAGGCATTTCCACTACTCCCATTTAAACATGTATTTATTTAAATAAATGATGCAAGTATACCTGACATTTTCCAGTTAGTTTCTATAGTATTGTCTGAAGATGTTGGAGCACTTTTGGAGAGTTTATATCTAAAATTCAGAATGAAGAAATTACATTTCTTGAAATAAATCATGCATATATGTAATTCATCAGATAAAGGCATTGAACGCTGGTCCCTGTTAGGTGTCAAGTCATCCCTGGTACACATACACTGTCTATAGAGTACACCCATTTTGGACTCCAGAGATACCAGAATTATAAAAAAACCTGTTCACAAACTTTTCATTTTTGCCACAGAAATGGACTTGAAAGAAAAAAACAGCCTTAAAAACTGAAATCAATTCAATGGCAAGGAACTATTCATCATGGATTCTAACTTCCAAGACTTCACAGTTTCATTGCAATGTAATTTTGTATATGTGGATGCTTTACTTTGGAGCAATATGAAAATTGTTTATTTCATTGTGGTTGTAATTTTATTGAATAACAGAATCTACAAAATCCACCAAAATTGAGGCCCACAAAATCCAATCAATTCACAGTATCATCCACTAAATATCCGATTAATTCACAGTATCATCCATTAAATATCCTAACAATCCATCGTATCATCCATTAAAAATCTAAACAATCCATAATATCATCCATTAAAAATCCTAACAATCCACAGTATCATCCATGTTAAAATCCCAACCATCCACCATATCATCCATAAAAATCCAATTAACTCACAGTATTATCCACTAAAAATCCTAACAATCCAGGGATAGACATTAACTTTTCCCCACATTTGCTCTTCGGGCAAGTAAACTCGAAGTTTTACTTGTCCGAATGAAAAACTTAGTTGTCCGATTTATATTTTAAATTCTCAACCTGTAATTCTAATTATCTTAATATCTCTCTCTGTCAATTGGTGATACAGTACGATATATTAGAATGGGCATTCGCTATAATCTGACGATTCAATAAAGAAAACAACAATATATGGAGTTGGGCTTTACTTTCTAATATTTGATATTCATCAAGCTTAACACAATTATTATGATAATCACATTTCCTACTGAAAAAATTACTTGCCCCATCGGGCAAGTGTGTATTGAGTTTCACTTGTCCGAACTGGGTTTTCACTTGCCTCGGGCAATCGGGCAACCATTAATGTCGATCCCTGCGTGACTCCACATATCATCCATGAAAAATCAAAACCATCCATAGTATCATCCGCTAAAAATCTTAACAATCCACAGATGTATCATCCATTAAAAATCCAATCAATTCACAGTATCATCTACTAAATACCCAGTCAATCCACATTTGCATCCACTAAAAATCCAATTAATCCACAGTATCATCCACCATTTGAACCGATAAATACAGTGAAACCTGCCTGATCCAACATGCACTGGGAGACAACTTTTATGTCAGATTAGACAGGATGTTGGTTTACTCAAAGTAAAGAGTATGAAAATAGATGATAGGGAATGAAAATAAAACCTGACTTTATAATGAGACAGAGTACACAGGTGTAGGATTACACAGGTGTCGGATTACACAGGTGTCAGATTACAAAGGTTTAACTGTATCATAAATCAAAACACCAGAAAACTGTACATATTTGCAAACAAGACGTTTTTGTGAAAACTAATGGCCCCATATAGCAGCCAGGTAATTCTGGTATCTAGAGAAAGGTCTCCTCACAACTGATAAGGAATACACAAGTGAAACATGAAAGCCCTAACACAAACCATTCAAACGTTATGACCAAGATTAAAGTTTTTGTGGACAAACAGACAGACCAAAAACCACATGCCCCTGAACCTCAAATTACAGGAGCATAAAATTTAAATACACAAACCGTACATTACACATTTATTTTACCTTTCATGCAGGTTAAGAAAATATTCCATCAAATCGCAGGATTGTGGATGATTGCTTTCTGATGACACAGCTTCAACACGCTGGAGGATATCCTGGCAGACCATGATGGAACGCAACTCACCATCGTGGATGTGCCTGTTGTCAGCAGACTCTGTCATTCTTTGTGGCTAAAAATTCTCACCTGTATAAAAAAAAATGTTTGCAAGTGAGAAACAATATTAAGAACCATTATATGATTGTTCCTCTGTGTATAATTACAAACCCCTAAACAGGGTGCAAACACTTTAAATATAACATTTTAGCACATTAAGAAAATGCATTGCTTTTAAAAGGTTTTTTACCAAATAATTCTGCTGAGTGAAAGTTATAAAGCAATATTGTATAGTCCAATGATGGATTGATGCATAGCTCGCAAAACAGTACAATTTTCTATTTAGAACCTTAGTTTGTATTAGAAAAATTAAAAGAATTCCATGTCATTTTATATATAAATTCCTTCCTACAAGCAAATCCACAAAGCGATTTGGTCCATTCTGGGTTTTTTTGCACTAAGGTAGACAGCCTCTATTAATTATAAAAGATTTCAACATGGTAGGAAAACAATAGGCCCATGAACAACACCACTCACCTGGGCAGGTGCTTTTTACACTTCAATTTTTTTTTTATTATTCCCCTTTCCATTGTGCCCCCTGCCCTGGTGCAAAAAAATGTAATTCTACATTTCATAAGAATGCTTGTGTGTATCCACCTGACAAAACATAGCCTTCAAAATTTTCAAAATATTTATTCCAATAGAAAACTTCAAACCCTTTATTTGGCCCTTTGAAACATGGTATGAACAAACTTGAATCTTCGATATAATTAGAAAGCTTTTGTGCAAAGTTTGGCTTTTAAAATACACACATACACACTACAATGAATATTTTTTAAAATACATTCCACTCTGTTTCCAAGTATATGAAATCATAAAAAATATGAATTAGGTTTTACTTAGAGTTGGCTCATATGTACATTTAACAATAGTCTAAATGAAACTGAAAGCTCAAATGGGCTGTTTAATCTGAAAACCGACTATAAATATATTTACAAATAGATTTACATAACTTAATTTAAATAATAAATAATATATGCACAAGATAAATTTTCAGTACATGCACTTACATTGAACTACATGATCCAATATAACCGTACTGATTAAAAATTAAATATAAATACTACTAAAAGTAGTGAGAATTATAATAAACGTCAAGATGTATGCTTTTGAGCCACCCTATACTTCTGAAACTATAAACAATGCTAGAAAGAAACTACAACACCAAATCAAATTCAACCATATGAAATAATTTCATATGAGACGAACTATACTATATAAATGCTGTGATATTTCATTATTCCACCCTTGCGTTACGGAACGGCTGACAATAAAATTTGGGTTGCTGAGCGCTTGATGTACAACAAAGAATGTACATTTATTCAACATGGCGTACACGCTGTATGATGTACACATAAAATATTACCAATGAAATGTTAAAAGCTTTAAGGCATACATTTGCATCTGGCCCGCTAATATTTAATAACAGAATTCCTTGTCTCACCTCTTATCCATATCTTTAGAAATCATGTTGTTTTTTTAATTAAACACATAAGCAGCAAAATTCAGCATGCAGCAGTGCGTACAAAATTAAAGGGAAATAACTCGTAGTTCCACAGTTTTCTACAGGGTGTGGCATAAGTGTTACTGCTGCAAATGATGACTGATCATTCTCTTAGTATCACTTGCAAGATGTACACTTCTCACGTTAATCTTTAAAAAGAGTGATGGGACTCCTATCAAAACAAAAAACAAAAAAGGGATATGCGTATTGTTTCATATCGGCTAAACATAAATTTATTCAACCAATTTGGGCCCACAGAGGAGCAGAGGAGCATTAACACTAACAGCTTGAATTAACGGTGCGGAGCTTGTCCGAACATCATGCAGCAGCAGCAGATATACACGTAGATCTCTATTTTTACTACAAAGTAGTTTTGAAATTAGTTAGTAAAGTAAAAAGTAAGTAAATTTTAAAGTCGGTACTATGTACATTTAACAAACCAACACAAGCTCTGTAGAGCTTTAATTTTTAACTGACTAGATCACATACATGTCAAAGATAAAATTAAGATACATGGCATGCATGTACACATATACACAGACATATCGCAGATTAACAAAAGAACACAAATAAAATAAAACATTTTATGCAAGAATATATACAGATACGAAGGCATAAGATTTAGAGGAAGAAATAAAACACGACAATCATTAGAATTGAATGTATATAAAAAGCAGCAGTAAGATTCAAACAACATGCACAAAATACGGTGGCTGGTTTAGGAAATGTGGACGAGATATCTTATATATTGAAAAACCGTTCCCACTAAATTTATTTTATTCCTACGAAATGAAATTCGTTCCTAGAAAATAAAATTCGTTCTCATGAAATTAATTTTGTTCCCATGCATGAAATATTAATCGTTCCAACTTAATTAATTTCGTGATTGAACTATCAAGATTCTGGAAATTGATAGGAAATGCTAGTTTTTAAATCAATAATTATGTTATTAAAAGGTATCTGTAAAGTGCGAAACGAAATCGAAACGAAATCTACCGAAACGAAACGAAACCCACTGAAACGAAACGAAGCAGATTGTATAACCCAACTCTTTTAATTATAATAATTTAAAATGGTATCTTAGGCCCCTGTGAAAGTTACCACATGTAAATAAAATTCGCCTCTCCTTTGATGTAGGCCTTCGGCTTGATTGATACAAAGTTTTAAAAGTTGGAAGGGGGGTGAGTAAGCACCAAGTACATATCCGAAGTGGATTAAATACCATGTGCAATTAGTTTCGGATCCATAAATTTCAGAACGGAGGGTTACAGCCTCACAGGTCAGAAGTCTGGGGAAACACACTACACAAGGGGTGGGATCGCCGGCGTTAATTGGATCCGCCTTTGGGCATAAATACATTTCAGTATTTTTTGCTCTAAAGACAAATCTATGTCCCGTAAATCGCGGTATCTTGTTTCGGAAAATGTACTAAACGATAAAAGAAACAACAATTTCTTCCACTCCAGGAGAAATAAATGACAAACTCTTTTGATTTCTTGATGACTTTTTTGGGAGAACTTAATTTTTTTCCAAAAAACCCTTAAAATTTGTATCATTTTATTAATTTCACCTTATTAAAATGATAGAAAATGGTACAAATGACTAAATAGGAGAAATATTTCAAGCCCCATAAAATCTGTAAAATCATGCAGGAGCTTCCGGGGGCTTTGCCCCCTGGACCCCCACCAGGGCTTCGCCCTGGACCCACTGCCTCATAAAGTGGCGCCCCCGTAACCGCAATTCCTGGATCCGCCCCTGATATAATATGGTATATTATTTAATTTTTTCCATTATTGAAAGTACTCACACCTCAACAGTTAGAGACAAAATAAGAGGTTAAGAGCTCTTCCTGCTTTCAACTTTCTCAGACACCAGCTTCTTCAAACAATGTATCTATGCCCAAAGGCGGATCCAACGCCGGCGACCCCACCCCTCGTTTAGTGTGTTTCCCCATACCTCCGAGGCTGTAACCTACGTTCTGAAATTTATGGATCCGAAACTAATTGCACATGGTATTTAATCCACTTCGGATATGTACTTGGTGCTTACTAACCCACCCACCCCTACCTTTCCAACTTTTAAAACTTTGTATCAGTCAAGCCGAAAGCCTACATCAAAGGGGAGGCGAATTTTATTTATATATGGTAACTTTCACAGGGGCCTAAGATACCATTTTTAATTATTATAATTAAAAGAGTTGGGTTATACAATCTGTTTCGTTTCGATAGGTTTCGTTTCGGTAGATTTCGTTTCGTTTCGGTAGATTTCGTTTCGCTTCATTTCGATTTCGTTTCGCACTTTACAGGTACCCAGTTATTAAATACGTTCATGAACATTTACATATCTCTGAAATGAAAATCATCCATTAAATTCATTCATAAAATCAAACTTGTATATTCTTTTAAAAACTTCAATTTTGGAAGTGTTTGTATATATTTCATATGACTGAAAGTTTAAAAAATTTTGTTTCGTGAGAACGAACTATCTAATGGAAATCACAATTTTTAGATCTGCACCGTATATGCAGAATATACGGGTCGGATCTAAGAAGTACAGTTTTAATTACATTGTTAGAACGAAATTTGATCTCGTAGTTGTGAAAAAAAAATTATCACCCACTAGCACACTGGTACAGTTATTAAAAAATCACCCACTGGCACTAAACCAGCCACTGTAGTTAAAAATCCAAGACAGCGCAAGTAACGATGGATATACTTACACTCACACGATTTAGATCTATACATGAATTATATAAGCTCTTCTAAACTGTCGCTATTTAACTGTTCCTCATATCCAGTAATTTGATTGGCCTTCATTTATACTTTTGAACACCCAATCCACATTTATGAATATATAATAATGGGGAAAAAATAGCGGGGACCCAAGTTTCATTTTATAAGACTGTGTGAAAAATTGTACATTAATTTTCTTTCTTTAAAGACTGTGGGTCCTCTTTAACGATCACTGAAATCTTAACATCAGAAATTTTGAAACACCATCTAATGCCATGTTTGCAGAACTTAACTTGTTGCCTCTATCAGATTACTAGTACTTTGTCTATAGAAAAAAGTCATTTTAGTGTATAAAGTTTTACATGGTATAATGCCAGATTATTTAAATGTTTTTAAATATGTATCAGAAGTCAGTCAGAGGCAAACTAGAAATTCTGATTCAAATATATTGTATATACCCAGGGCAAAAACGGAATATTTTAGAAGATCTTTCAGCATTTCAGGGAGCACAATGTGGAAATGCTTTATTTGTTTTTTGTTTCTATTGAAAAACCTAATACGCATAGTACATATAAGTGAAGTAATTATTCCCCTAATTAGTTCTTTATGTCCTAGGTATAAGGAACAATTGAAGTGATATAAACTGGTCAATCAAATCATACATAATGGGACGGGGCCGGCGATCCCAACACCAACCTCCTACAGTGAAGCATATATATACACTAAGTGATACATCGTGGAAGTACCCGGGGGGGGGGGGGGGGGGGATCTTCGCAAGTCAAGGGTTTCAGTCCACTCCCCACAAACGCGGAAAACCCCTCGATAGACTTGCCGGGGGAGATGTAGGAGGATCGATAAAGACGCTGCATGGAAGTTTCGTTGAACATTACTATATACAGGATTGAAGCCCCCGTGAAATAAAATACAAGGTAGGGACTCTAATCTAGAAACTTGGTCTGGGCTCCCCCCCCCCCCCCCCCCCCCCCCCCCCTCTATTCCATGTTTCTTCCTTTTTTTCTTGTAAAATAAAGTTTTTAAGAATTTTTCTTCAAGAATATCCTATCAAATTTAATCTATATAAAGGAATGTGAATGTAGTAGCAGTTACAAATTTGCACAATATAATCCGTTTCTATCCGGTCGAAAATGTTTAATCTATCCCATGGGAAAAATAAAGAGTGGCCTTGACCTAATTCAGGAAGCCATTAATAACTCTGGCGGTTTGTTTGAAACGGACAGAATGGAGAATTTCAAAAAGCTGCACCTTCCTTGGAACTTTGGAAAACGGTATAATGTAATAAAGGGGAAAGAAAACTCTTATTATAATACACCGAGTTCAAAGATTGATGAAACAATAGATACTTACGACGAGGAAGATCAACCCAGGCAACTTCGGCGCAACACAAGTCTGACGCGATCTGTGAGGGACGTAGTAGGAACATTGCGACAGGTTTGTTTGTGTTAGATTAGTTAACATATACTTTTAAATAATTTTCCCAATTTCTTTTCATTAAATAATAGTGGGGTGTTATCTTCAGGAAATAAGTTAAGTGCTTTGCTTTTAAATTTCACTTAAAAGAATGTTTTCCGTAGACATGGTAGATGGACATGGACTACCAATATACTAGTATGATATACCATATTTTTGTGATATGGCACCTCAGTTTCATTCTTGTTGAATATTCTAACAAGTGTTCATGCTTTTTGAATTGGACAATGCCTAAAACTAAGTGGACACTGCGGCTGCACTCCACATATGGAAGGAAGAAGAATGTTTAATTATTTTCTTTTCCACAGAAATTCAAAACAACAACAAAGAGACGAATGAGATTCAGTGACCATGAAGAGATTTCTTCACCAACCCATTCAAAGATAAGAAAACCTAAAAGGAGCAAAAGCAATTCCAAATTCCCAGCTACTCCTAAAAATTCAAAGAGTACAGTTGTTTACAGAGAAGTGAAGTTGTACTCCCCTTTTGCAATTGAAACCCCACCAGCTAAAACACCCCCTGGTATAAGGACATCAACACGTAGTCGTATGCAGTAAGTCATCTTGCATGTATTGAATGTTATAAACATATTTATGTTATTTTTACTAGCCATATTAATGTAGCCCTTCCCCTTCTGACATTTCTGGAAAGCTATATATGTCACTTTGAACATGTAAATAATTAATTTCCAAGGCAAACACAGTAAATTGTAATACAATACTCATCCTACTGAGCACTTAGAAAATTGGATAAGAGAGGTGGTTATTCAGAACTTTGTTTTGAAATATTTCGAATTTTCCATTCATGTTTTGACTCTGAGAAATGTTTGAATATATATTGAATTCTAAATGATTTATTGTTATACTTTCCTTTATGATAATGTAATCCACTCAGGTATTAATTAGTAATTTATTATTTCAAATCATCAAAATAACATAGTAAATACACAGATATGATAGCTATTACCGGGATAAGGTAAGGCATACTGCATTTAATAGGGGCTCTTAATTTTTGCATGTTGAGAAGAAAAATCCTGGGGGCAATCTACATGAGCGGATCAAGGGATCTGATTTTAATCAGATTGAAAAATTTAATGCGTATACATATTTGTAATAAATAGGTTTTTATGTCAAGGTGAAAGGTTGATGCTTTCATTGAGAAATGAAATACATTGTACACTGAAACAGTAAAGGTTAATTACTGACAAAACATGATGTTACAATAGTAAATGTAAATACTAATACAGATGGTATAATGGTTAAAAAAGTTAATGAAGGTAGATGTTCATATCTAGAAACAAATTATTTCATTCAATATTGGAAATGGATGCTTCAGATTTCACCAGATGGAGACTCCGACTCGACTGAGGAGGGAAGTTGAATCTCTTACAGCCAATATGCAGGCTCTGGCCACACTCTCTCCTAATGAGCTGCAGCAACGGGCAACCAGGTAACACAACACTTAAATATTACATAGAATAATGGAAAAGTTGTACGAAAGATACATTTCAAACAATGCTGTGTTAAATTGTAGGCAACGTGGGAAATCTCCGCTGACCAATGGGAGTTTTCAAAGAACAGGAATTAGAACAAGTCTGAGATTACAGAATCGTCAGAAGATGGAAACAAACCTCCTGTGAATCACTATTCTGCTTTAGTTTTGGAGGAAGTCATCTCAATTATGAAATATGCATGCCTTTTTACTAATTTGGACATTATGTATATTGCATGTACTTCAGAAATATTTGATAATGTAAAATTTTAAACTTTTAAATTGTACTGCTACATTATCGTACATGTACTGGGTATATGTGCTATGTTAATATTAGTTATTGGCATTCTATACATGTATATGTATGTTACTTCTTTTTTTTATTTTGTACATATAATCATGTACTATGTTACCTTAATGACAACATACTTGGATAGTTGTGAATTCCTTTCCCTTCTTGCTGTCTTTCTTTCACTGTGATTTCATCCACGCAAGCTGGAAATTTTAGTAGTCAAGACAACTGGAAAATGTGGTTTTGTCTGTTTCGTGTAAAATTTTATAGTTTTACATGCATAAAATGTGCAATTTTTTTTTTATCTCATTTTATTTGTACATGTATTAACTTTATATAAACCCTCATAGTTTTAGTGATTTTATGGAAAGCAGTGCTTTTTGGAATTTTAATTCATTACTTACATGTAGTAATTGGAAGAACCTTCAGAAATCAGAAGTATTTGTCAGACTGCAATGAATCAAGATATGTGTTAGAACTTCATTGTGGGTATATAAAAACCAATATTCTTTTAAATTCATTCTGTACCACTGAATCCATTGTAGGGGGCATTTGTGATATGGGTGGAAAGAATCATTTTTTGATAAAATAATGTTGGTGCTTTAATTATTTTCAAGGTTTGATTTGAATTTAGTGTAGATTTTATGTGTTTGCTGGTTTGTTGTATTGTACAATGAGATTTCTAACACAGTACTCTTAGTCAATTAAGACTACCTCAGGTCAAGAAGAGATCCTTAATAATAATACAAGTTAAAAGCTTTTAAATGTGTTTCTTTAGAGATTCATGCGTAATGTATGTGTATTTTGAAATTCTATTAAAGACGCAAAGCTACTAAACAATCAAGATATTTGTATTTGTTGTTTATGTCATTACAGATACTGATTAGTTGCCAACGTTGTGGATGACAAGAATATTTACAAGGAAGTCTTGAATTTTAGCTCGATAAGTGAGAGATTTTCAGACTGAAATTTGTCCGATTGCTCTTGTTAACTTTTCACATCTTCAACTTCTCCAGAACCACTCAGCCAATTTCAATCAATTTGAAACTTGGCACAAATCATTCTTCGGTAAAGGGGATTTAAGTTTGTTTTAAAAAAAAAAAAAAAAAAGGCCATGTCCCCTTCAAAAAGAAATAATGAAGAAAAGACAAAAATAGGTCATTTAAAAATCTCGAGAACCACTGGGTCAGAAAAGTTGAAATTTACATGAAAGCTTCCTGACATGGTGCAGATTCAAGTTTGTTCAAATCATAGTCTCTGTGAGTAAGGTCACAATAGGGGATCAAAGTTTTATAGGGAAAAAACTTTTATTTCAATAACATCAGAACCATGATTAATTAAGTAGTGAAGATTCAAGTTTGTTCAAATTGGGCCTCCAAAATTCTTATCTCAATAACAGCAGAGTCATAACCTTTGTATGAGGAGTGTTTTTAAAAGTACATTTATTGTGGCATATGACCTAAAAATAAGGCAGGGGCTGCCAAGAAGTCTCCAGTAGGACCATGGCAACACCTTGATAGCGCTAAAGATACTAGCATTTATTGTAGAATGACTTGCTTGTCTTTAGGCAATTCTAAGAAAATGTACATTGTTAAGGTCAGTGGGAAAAGTATTAAAACTGAGTATATCAAATGATAAAGAAATCATTTGTGTAAAGGATCACAGCAATCTAATTAAAATCGGACTTCATAGATCCGCGCCGTATACTCTGTGTAACACCAACCTCCTACAGTAGCGATTGTCAGTCTGATTAAAACCAGCCCCCCTTCTCCTATCGTCGACTGTAGCGATTGTGAGCATATCTTTGGATCTGATTTTAATCAGATTGAGGATCACAGGCACTTGTTTCTGTGAATAAATTATGACGTGTTATTATTAGTATAATATATATTTATATATACAGACGTCATTTACAGAAACAAGTGCATGTGTAAAGGATGCAGAATCCGGCCCCTATTTAAAATGTGAAGGTCACCTCCATTATGATTAGAATTTTTAGGTCACCTGAGTTATTGCAATTGGTTGTCGTCCGTCATCATGTGTTAACAATTGAACGTTTTTGACTTCTTGATAACTACTGTTCCAATTCTTTTCACATTTGGTATGGAGCATCTTTGGGACAAAACAACTTACGACAAAGCCTCAAGTCTTAAATTCTATTACACAGTTATTACTTTGAATGAATTAAGTAAAACTTTTCTAAGGTTTAATTTTCAACATTTTTGTTTTAAAATGTCGCATTTGGGGTGAATGATCTTACAATAAACTGGTAAATTCCAGTATGTAAAGTTGGTCGTAAGTCGTAAGTTCTTTTGTTAAAAGCAATTAAATTGTAATTTTCAGGATCCTCAGGTTAGAGGTTCTGACTCCAGGGTGGGGCCAAACTTGGTATATATATAGTGTATATGTGCAAAACATATAAATGGTATCAGCTTTAATGCCATTGATACTAAATTGAAACTAAATGGATATATTTAGAAGGAGTAGGTTAAGTCCGCCTTTACCAAAATTGTAAATTTCATGATGCTAGGGAGTAAGGGTTTGATTTCAGGATTTGAAGGACTTCTTTTGCTGATCCTGTATAAAATCTAAATCCATATTTAGGAATAGCAGAAAAGATAGTCCGAAATATCCGACGTTTTCGGGTTTTTTTTTTTTTTATGATTTTGATATCCACCGTAAATATCAAAATCATAAAAAAGCCAAGAAAACGTCAGATATTTCGGACTACAGAGAAGGATGTACAAAAAATGGTGAATTTAGCAACCCCAGGGTTTTGACTCTAGGATGGGTCCAAATTAGTCATATCGTTTAATATTTTACACATGTATATCATATGTGTAGCGGTCACCCAGGTTCGATCGCCGGTGGCCAGTTAGCTCAGTTCGTAGAGCACCTGACTAGAGATTCAGGGGGGGGGGGTGTCCAATTCCAGTCTGGTCCGTTGCATTGTCTCCCTTCCTGTGACATATATATTTTTTTTTTTTTTTTTTTTTTTAATGATTTCATAGTTTATTACTCATATTAATACCATCAGTAGTACAATAGCACAGGTACAATGCAATACATTGCAGAAAAAATATAGATACAAATTACAACAGTTTTATGAAATGTTCAATAGCATTTGTTTTCAATGCATAATTACTATACTTTATAACTTTACACCACAAAACTGTACACTTCTTGACATGATTTGATATGCTATATTCAGTTTCTTCAAGATTACTTAGTCTACAAAACATTTTATATTTGTATATTTTCAAAGCAATGAAGGAAATAAAGTTATTAAGCAGGCGTGTGCTTTGATTACATTCAAAATAAAAACCAATAACAATACTTTTCCATTGAATATTGACTTTGCACGCCAAAGACACCATATTCCAAACCAATGAAACATTTTTACACTCATATATAAGATGTCTCATATCTTCTGTTTCTAGACACAGAGAACATTTGTCAGAAGATTCTTTTTTCCATTTAAACATGTATTTTTTACAGGAAAGCAAATTATGCATCAGTTTATAATTAAATTCAGCAATATTTCTATCTAAAGCTAACTTGATTTTTTGTTGATAAATGTGTTTCCACATTTCTTTACTGACATTATATTCTTTGTGATATAAATTATGGTGCTTAGGTGATATAAACAATTTACTCAAAAGTATTTCATAGAAAAATTTACATTTTTGTTTTTCAACCGTACAATATTTATTAGTAAAATTGAAATATCTTTCATCTTTTATGTTTATAAATTTTGATTCGTATCCATGAATTTTCTCTCTTATGTATTTAAAAGCTGATTTGACTATTTTATATTCACAAAGTACATTTGCTTTTTTGCAAATTTCTTTGCTTATTTCATCAATGGTCTTAAAACCGCAATCATTGAACAAATCTTTTACATATTTAATATTTTTTATCCAATTTTTAAAATATATAGTCTTGCCATTAAACAAAAAATGCTTATTGTTCCAAATTGGTTCTTGTAATATTTCGTTATTGTTCATATTTTGCACATTAGGAATTTTTTTACATTGATTAAAGTAAATAAACACCTCTTTATAAAATTGTGGAAGTTTGGTAAATATATCAAAGTTCTTTAAATCAGTACAATTCATTTTCAATATATATTCTAGATTTACATTATAAGCTCTTAATAGTTTATCAAGGTGTGAACGTATAAAGTTATGACCGTCATTTTTTATAAGTCGCGGTATCCAGGCAGCTTTCAATGCATGGAATTTAGTAAGTATATCTATTAAGCATCCAATAACCCGGAAAATGACAAGTATTCTAAATGGAAACAGGTTTGTCTATGCCAAACCTCTTCCCCAGGGAAAATCTTTGCCAAGATCAGCTATTTGTGCGGGCTTAAAATGTCTCATCTATCACAAAGGTCAACCTTCAAATAAACAGACGCCTATGTGTACTAACTGCTGGGGCGAGCATTGGAGATCCCAGTGTACGAAAACCAAACGCTGCAGAATCTGTCTACAAGAAGGACATGATCCAGGATCTGAATTATGTGATGCCTTTGTAGAAAACCAGAAGGAAGTAATGTCTTTTGCTGGTTCTGAAAATCCTCTTTCCAACTTTTTCCCGTGCTCCCTACATGTATTTGGCGTTCACCATCAATCCTCCGAACACGCATTTCAGTATGTCAAGGCCATTCGAAATGGAGACATCCAAAAAGCGCAGGCTATTCAAGATGTAAACTCAGCCTTAGAAGCCAAAAAATTGGGGAAAGAGATTCACAGCAGTGATGAATTCCTGTCTAAGCGAGAAGAAGTAATGGAGGAAATTCTAAAGGCTAAATATAATCAAGTGGAAGAATATCACGCTGTACTGAAGAAAAGTACGCCCTCCACTATATATGCTGAAGCCGTCTACGACGATTTCTGGGGCACTGGCCTAAATCGGATAGGAACGGATCACACAGATCACAATAAATGGCCCGGCAAAAATATCATGGGTAAGCTTACTCACAAAATCGCTTGTGAAAACAGACCCCCGAGTCGATCAATATCCGTCCCCAGGAACACTCAGTTGTCGGACCAGAGGAACATCTCAGACATGCTCAGCAGCATTCAAAAGAACGATGCTAAAAAGCCGAGAACTGGACGAAACTCCCGAAACAGGAACACAAAAAATAGTGTTAATTCAAAAAAAGAATGTGATCAATCTGTCAATACGCCACAACCAGTGACAACGGATAGGTAACAATCATATATTGCGATTCACGGACTGAAACTGGACAATGGAATTAGATATCTACAACTTATACAAAACTATCTTTTTATATTTTTTTTTGCAATTTTATAGATATGCAAACTTTCTTCAACTTATATACATATGCATGTATTTACATATTACTGTATTTTTCCTCAAATTATAGCCTAAATGGATAAGTTTGAAATACTGTCGGTAAATGTTCGAGGATTAAACTCGGACGAAAAAAGAGTTAAGTTATATACATGGTTAAATGATATGAATGTAGATATTATCTTTTTACAAGAAACACACTATATTGAGAAAAATATATTTAAATATGACTCAAGGTGGTTCGGTAAATCGGTTCATTGTTTTAGTGATTCACCTTTTAGTAGAGGTGTTAGCATTCTTTTTAAAAAAGAATTAAAACTAGAAATAATTGAAAAACACGCATCATTGGACGGAAGAAGATTGTTTTTAAAAGCAAAAATACATGGAAAAATAGTTTCACTTGTAAATATTTACGCACCAAACACTATAAAAGAAAGATGCACATTCTTTAAAAAATTGAACAATTTTCTGCAAAAACAAGGTATAACAGAAGATGACAATATCATAATATGCGGGGATTTTAACTGTAAAACAGATAACTTTCATGACCAAAGTACGTCGAAGCTTAAAAAGATTGTTTGTTCTTTTGATTTGTATGATACTTGGCAATCAACACATCCAACTTTTAAAGGTCATACATGGTGTAATTCAGAGGATATCCCTAGTAGTAGAATCGATTATATATTTCTGAATAGAAACTTTACATTCGATTTAAACAATATAATCATACGAAAAATTCCAGGTACAAACTTTGGGAAAAGAATGTCTGACCATAGGTCATTAAAAATAACGTTTAAAATAGATGCAAATAAAAGGGGAAATGGATATTGGAAACTTAATAACTCCCATTTAAATGATTTAAACTATAAAAATGAAATTCATAGAATTATCGATGAGATACATAATGAAGAATTAGACCCAGTAGATAAGTGGGAAACATTCAAAATAAAATCTCGGGATTTTTCTATTCAGTTTTCAAAAGAATCAAATCTAAATACAAAATATCGCATTAAATCAATAGAAAAAGAAATAAATGGTATAGAGGAGCTTGATTCTTATAGTATAGATATGAATAAAAAACGTAATCTAGAGTCAGAACTAGATAAGTTATATGACAAAAAATGTAAAGGTGCCTTCGTAAGGTCACGATCAAAATGGATGCTGGAAGGCGAAAAATGTTCAAAATTCTTTCTAAATTTAGAGAAAAGTAGGCAGAAACAAAGTGTCATAAAAGAATTGAAAGTTAATGAAGATACTCGCATAGAAAACACCAACGATATTTTGGGTGCTATGTGTGATTTCTACAAAAGTCTATACTCGTCTGATAATATATCAGATGAATGCATAGATAATTATCTATCGTCTATTAATTTAGAAAATGTACTGAGTGAGAATGATTCCTGTGACATATATAAAGCCTTTCGTTCAGAACAATATTTTTTCTTCTAGATTTCATAGCCCTTGGGACTAGTGATGATAATTTTAACTTAGTACTCAGGTGGCCAATGAGGCCTGTGGGCCTTTTGTTGTATACAGTGGAAAACAATAATAGGCTATGAGCCAAGGGGGGTTCATCTGTACTACGTGAGCTAACTAGTTCTGGTGTATATTTTTCAAAAGCCTCGATCCTACTCCTAGATTAAAATAAAGTATGATAACACTTCAGGATACACAGCTTTCTAAGTGTTATCAAATTACTTTTTAACGCGCAACACTGGTCGTACAATTTGAGGGAAGTGCAGTTTGATCATCAAAAGAAATGTGATGATGTTACCAAAGTCAACCAAACTTTGCTTAAACAATGCCAAAATAAGTCTTTCTGTTAGAAATATCAAACACTATTGTGAAATAAGCTCCTTGCTGAAGCAGATGAGATGACGACTATCTCACTTCGTTACACTTGGACTATGTCCCATGCAACTGTAAGCAATGATTATGGAGTAAAATATTTGCATATTAAAATGAGTTTGAATATTGATTTCTGAATGTATATAAAATATATGACATATTGTGGGGAAACACTTTCTTTACATTAAATCAGCAATCCTAGCACAAGGGTCTGCGACTGGTGTATTTGAAGGCAAATCATACAAAAGAAGTGTCAGGGTGCACTAATGTGTCCTGGAAGCCCTTCTTCACATGCTTCCTCCCGTGGGTACAAAACAACTATCCTGAAATGCTGGAAGCTGTTAAAGAGTTGAGAACTTCAATGATGATGTCGGACACGCTGCGTTTGATTTACTGCTGGAATAGCCCGTGCTGACTATTCATGTCTTTCATTTATGGAATGAGTTTCTGAGCTACTTGCGTCATGACAACGGAGAGTTCTCCGCTTTCTGGATGACATGTATTGACATCATCCAGGACATCTTCCTGGGCCTGCTTTGAGCCTCTCTGCATCTTCACGCCATCCGACTGATGATCCCTTGGTGCTTTGCGTATGACAGACTGAATTACGCAAGATACCTCCCTGCATACTATGCTCGAATGACCAATCTTCCTGCCACTCATCCAGACATTTACATGGCTTTCAAAGAAGGCAACGTTAGTGTTCAAATCATAGAATCTAATCCCTTTGGCCTGCATAGCTGTTGACCAAACAACTGATGTAACCGTAAACAGGAAGACCCAGACAGTAGGTGGTACCACCAGGTTAAGTCTGAAGACTCGAGCTGTCACATGTATCACCTCACAGCCGAGAATAGGAGTCATTTTCTGACCATACTCAGGAACATAGTTCAGCACAATAAGTATGGCATTGCTCATCCGGATTTCCAGAAATCGAGGCGAGACCAAGACGAAGAGGCAGTCTCCTTAGTGGAAGAAACACTGCAGTTGGATCAATTCCTTTAAGAGCAACCTTTACTTAGTGTTTCAACAGGGACTGCTGCACCGAAGGAGGTAGCTGAGAATCTCAAAAATGCACACAGTAAATGCTTACTGCTTACACCACATTCAAGGCAGAAAGACTCGAGACGGATTCACCAATAAAGAAGTTTCATGATCCTATGAAAAAGAGTTCTTTAAAGACATTTGAATCAGTTACTAAAAAGAGGCAGACAGAATGTGCTGATGGCAGATCAGTTATCCTGAAAGGTGACAGATGGCTGTTTGGAAGAATGATCCTGATGGGACAGAAAAGAGATCTCAACATGAAAAATATGCTGTGCTTTCCTCTGGGACCACTGCCCTGGTAACTGACTGCACCTGATGGAAGTCTATGAAAAACCAACAAAGCTGTTTTGGCCACAAGCATTAAGAAAAATGCGCCATTAGCTGACTCACTCCCCATTCAATATCAGCCACGATAATCGATGGAATGGCCCCTCTCCAGCAAGCTAAAATTGATGGCCAGCAACCTACGTTTGATGAAGCTTCCGATCGTATCTTATTGATGGCCATCAGTGAGGCATCAATGAGCACCAGAATGGATCTCGCCTTTGACACATATTAGTCTATCAAGTACAATAAAAGGGCCGACAGGGGGTGGGATTGCAGGACTACAGGAACAGAACATTGCGCCTGGTCAGAGGATCAGGCAATTACGTAAATTCCTGGCACAAGAGGGTAACAAAATGAGTCTGATTAATCAATGAGCACCAGAATGGATCTCGCCTTTGACACATATTAGTCTATCAAGTACAATAAAAGGGCCGACAGGGGGTGGGATTGCAGGACTACAGGAACAGAACATTGCGCCTGGTCAGAGGATCAGGCAATTGCGTAAATTCCTGGCACAAGAGGGTAACAAAATGAGTCTGATTAAAAGTATGGTCCAGGCGTGGAGAAGCGAAAAGTATATACCTAGAGAAGCTTGGTAGTCTTCGCAAAGTCCTCTTTGTCACCTGTGAAGAAAAATGCTACCGACTCTCAGCTGTCAAGTGTCGTGAAGTGCCAGAGCTAGGATGCGCCCAGGAGGAAGCTCATGGCCGTCTCCTTTATGCTGCTCATGCTGCTGGAGGTGGATATGAAGCTGTGATGATCAGCTCAAATTACACAGATGTGCCTGTATTGAACTTCGCCTTTTGTAGCGTACCAGAAGAGTAGAACAGGCATCCGCACCCAGCTGATAGACATCGGTAAAGTTGCATCCTCTCTGGGATCTTCTATTTGTGCTGCTCGTCAAGGGATACATGCATACACTGGCTGTGATTCTGTCAGTTCTTACCCAGGAAAGGGAAAACTGGCTGTACTGAATATGTTGAAGTCAAATGAAGAGGTGCAGCAGGCTTTCTGTGACCTTATCAAGGACTAGAAACTGTCCCATGAACTATCCAAGAAATTAGAAAAGCTCACTTGTTAGCTGTACGCACCAAAGCAGCCAACATCTGGAGCCCAGATACCAGTTGTTTTGTGCGAAAAGCGGAAATATTGAATCTCACTAGCTGCCCCCTGCCAGGACTTCGTGCTGAAACACGCCCAGAAAGTCAACTACCAAGCCGGATTATGCGACGCTGTCTCACAAGTGATCTACAGTCTCCTGACACAGCCCAGAGTGGGTGGAAAATTGAAAATCAGCATAGTGAGGATATTCTAGTGATAGACTGGATGAGCGTCCAGTCAGCACCTGACGCCATTCTAGAGCTGTTGGCGTGCACATGTTCCAAAAACTGTGATATCAAAATCTGTGTCTGCCTAGAGAATGGGTGAAAATGTACAGATATATGTGCAAAATGAAAGACTGTGACAATCTGCCACTTAGCGATGACACTGCTCTGCCAAACTTTTTTGATGGTGATGATGATGATGATGATGAAAATGAAGAGGATTAAACTGTTTGTACTAGAGGTGCAGATGGAGTGAGAATTGGGGTGGAGCTTTTAAGATGTTCTTGATCATGTGCATTTGAACATTTATAGACTAGAAACTGGAATAAGCCGGTGTGGCGTGTACAGATGATGATAAGCTATGATTTAAAATTTTGAATAATTGTGAATGAAGATCAGAGCGTTAATATAACGGTATTTGTTTTATCTCTTTGCATCACAATGATCGTTCAAATAATGACTCACTTCTGGGTCAATGTTGATATGAGTTTTTAAAAGAAGAAAAAGATCTTCCAAACACGATATCTTTGTGAATAAGGAAAGGAATACAGTAGTCAGTATAATACTTCGTAATAGAGATCAAGATGCATTTTTGAGGGGGGGGGGGGGGGGGGAGGTCTGGAGGTAAAACCCACTGATACAACGTCTAAGAAGATTTCCCTAGTCTGGATCAGTGATTTCATCCCAAATGACGGCCTATAATCTCTACGCTCGTATTCTAACGAAATACGAATGCCATTAGATACCATGTGTTAACACATCATAAGCTGTGTGTCACCAAATGTTATAGATTTTCCAAGTCTAAGGGTATTGTTCAAAGTATTAAAAAAAAAAAAAAACCGGCCATACTTGAATTAGGTAGAGCTACTAGTACCGATGACCCCCCCCCCCCCCCCACCCCACCCCGAGCTCATGGGCTATAAGTTTACAATTCATGTATACTTAACAGTAACAGTACACCAATCTAATTCAATGTTCTCTAACCGTTACACTTCCCCAGTGAAGATCTGATTGACAGTACGGCTGAATTTGCTGAAGTTTCAATGCTACATGTAACGGGAATGGATGTACATGTAGCACGAGGATTTCAAATCCTTCTCATGAGAACATCAGTCCCCGTAAATTAGGAAAATATATTTCCTTTTGTCCCGAATGTCAATTTAGGATAATAAAAGATAAATCAAGCAGTCTCCGTGATTTGGATATAAATATAAACGATTTATTCTCTAAGTTAACATTAAAATATACAGTTATCACGTCACCGGTAACGCGCGTGACACAGAGATAGTGACACCAGGGCCGTAAATTAACCTTCAATTTGGAGGAGGCAGGAAATTAGGCGGGGGCCTGGGCGCCCAGGCCCCCAGACGCTGAGCACATTTTGTGCACATTGAACACGTTTCGTGCAAAATCCTTGATTCTAGGGCCTTCTAAAATGTTACTTGACTAACTCATTCTAAAAGAAAGATTTGGAATGCTTTTTAAGGGAGGTATCATGTTCTTAGTTATTGGAAACAACATAAATTCTAATGAACTTTAAATTTTAATTTTTTTTGGCTCAAAAGTTGGAGGAGGCAGCTGCCTCCTCCGCCTCCATGTAATTTACGGCCCTGGACACTGGTGACGGTAAAAAGCACGTTAATAAAATACACACCCATTACACTACACCCTCCCTAATAATTGTATATCCAACGACACATTCATAAAATATCTTGAGAAATCGAGATATTTTTATCAATGAAATGTCTTGGTTGGAAATGGGCCCCTGTCCTGATCGGAACAGAAAGTTTTTCTTTTCCGGGAATTTGGTGTACAATCGTTTAGGTTTTGATTTTATGAAGTGTAACTTCATTTCCGGCTATTTTTCGGCTTTGATTGTGTATTGTTCTTTTGTCGATCTTTAGTTGCGGTGATGCTATCCAGATCAGTTAGAGCAGAAACCCGAAGTAGGGCCAAGGAAGATATAAAACGAGTAATAACTGCTATCGACAAAGTGAGAAAATGGTGAGTACCTGTCAGATTCTTTCCCGATTTTGTATTTGATGCGACAACCTTATAACCATTTATAACTAGTCCCTGTGGTGACAGTCTTTCTCAGTTACCAAACTATTTTTTCATTCATATTGTGATGAAATATCGCACAGATTTTGTTAACACTTCCCCTATAGACAGCTGATAGGGTATAGCCAGTCTCAGATCTTCATCTTTTGCGCTATTTACCCGATTATCCCACTTTAACAGGTTGGGAACGCTTCCCCTATAGCGAGATATTCTCGCTAAAACGCGATTATCCCTCTTTAGCGAGAATAAATATATCGCGTACAACAGAGAAAAACACCCGCGGAGTACATCTTTTCGTGATTCACGTGAAAAGAAGAAAAAGTGCTAAAATGTCTGATACTTCTGCAAATATATGAATCAAAACAAAAACACTCACGATGTGTATTGGATTTCAGACTGCTTCCCTCTTACACAGCAACTTTGATATGCAATTTCATTACAATACTATGTTGTCAATTTCATAGAAACAATTCGCATCAGGTTGAGTGCGTGTCACACTTATTCAGCATTGCACGGGATTTGCCATTATTTTCAATAAAGACGCCAAAACTCCTGTTTATGGTAATGTTTATTTCTCACTAAAGAGGGATAATCGCGTTTTAGCGAGAATATCTCACTATAGGGGAAGTGTTCCCAACCTGTTTAATAGCGAGAGTAAATATATCCCGTGCAACTGATAAAAACACCTGAGGATTACATGTATTAGTGTTTCACGTGAAAAAGAAGAAAAAGTGCTAAGATGTCTGATACTTCTACAAATACAATATGTATATACATGGATCATATTCTTTATAGATCAGTGATAGCTCATACACATGTACATGTTCATCAGGAATATCACATAACATACTTTGAACACTGTTGTGCTCCCACAAGTAAAAGCCCAACACTCCTTATATGTGGTATTAATAAAAATAAATTATAAAATGAAATAAGATGAAAATAAAATGTAATGAAATTCAAAACGAAAAAATACATCCTGTAAATGTGGTTATTTACTCTGGGGGTTAAGTACATGTTTTTCCATGTCCAACATTATGCATAGGGGAAAATACATGGTAACTGAATATATATCAAATATTGGGGAATTTATGCACTTATTACATTACTGCATTGTTTATTATTTTTTGTATCCTCAATTGATATTGAAAACAAAAAGCATTTTATATGTATAATATCTTACTTGATGTTTTTTTCTTTTGTAATTTGATAGGGAGAAAAGATGGGTTACAATTGGTGACACTACTATGAGAATATACAAATGGGTACCAGGTATTGTTCAATTTTGTTTCACGATTTTAAAAGCCAGTTTTGTCTCATGTGTTGGGCCCAATTTCCATGAACGTTAAAGATGTTTTAGCCCACCTGAGCCAGGTTGAGTTGACTCATCTGAGTGAGATGGCCAAAAACTCCAGTGAGGTCTTCATACCAGTTTCCAATCTGATTAAAACCAGATCCTGAGATCCGCTTACTTAGATCGCTACACTAGGATCTGACGTAACCCCATATAGGGTCACGTCCGCATGACCTTTCGTTAAGCCAATCAAATTGACCCTGTCGATTTATACCAACGATAATTTTTCTCCCATGAACGTTTGCGTCATTATTTATGTTAGAGATGCAATAAAAATGGCTGCACGTTTGACAGACGACTGCACACCTGTCAAAACATGCGATTTAAATGTCTGTATTCTCTGAGGGTTTTCTTTCATTCAAACGCTAATATATCCCCATGGAGTTCACAATTCAAGAAAAATGGCTGCGATTGTTTGGTTTGAAAGAAAACATCTCAGCTAGATGCGACATCACAATGCACCGTTTACGTCGACTGACGTTATATTCCTCACGTTATTTAGTAAACCATCTTGAAAACTATTCAAATCCTACCCATCCCTATTCATACATAAATCGGAATTCACAATTAATTTAATTTGGGTATATTTCATATAGTACGTTTGGTTGTTTGAATGAACGGAATAGATTAGGCATTATTGCAAAAGTTTAAAATTCGTTATGCGAGAATATACAATTTTACAGTGTGGAATAAACTTCATGGGAGAGAGATTACAGCAATTTGTTTACGAATTGCCAGGAACCACCTAAATAGCCATCATTGTCTGTATGGCGCAATCTGACTGGCTGATAGTTCTCATGAATATTCCAAGCGAAAGGTCATGCGGACATGACCCCCTATGGGGTTATGTCAGATCCTAGTGTAGCGATCCAAGTGAGCAGATCTCAGGATCTGGTTTTAATCAGATTGACCAGTTTCCAGTCTATTATTTTGAACTTTCCACATTTTCAACTTTCAAAATCAAGTGGGGAATGGATATTTTCTTGTTGTCTGTCTATCATCCATCTACCTCATCTGTCCAAAATTTAATCTTGGTCATAACATTTGATGTATACAATATAGAGTCTTCATACTGTCAAGGACAAAGTCCCCTGTCTTGGTCAAGGTCAATATTATCGCAATTAAATGTGGATACATTCGGAGGCAGCATGTTTCATGAAGACATTGTTCAGAACTAACTCTTGGGAATTACCAGATTTTCAAGATGGCCACCAAGGTTCTTGATAGACAGACCTATTTTTGATTTTGCTTATTTCATATCTTGATAGCAAGATCATTTTGTTTATTGCTCTCAATGATTATAATGGTTATTTTGCCTTTGAATTACTGCATTTTTGCTGTATTTGTATAAATTTGGCATGTTAAACACCTTCAAAGAAATGACATTTATAATCTGATAGATGTTGTTGTCATTCATACAAGCTGTAAAGTCATTATCTATATATATTTTTTTATTTTCCAGTGTCTGCATCTGAACCATTACCTGTAAGTTTCCCCTATCAAGAATACTGGAAGAAGAATAAATAATAATAAACTTAATGAAAGAAAAAGATGAAAATAAAGTTTTTGTGTGTCTGTGATTATGACTCATTTTTTGAGGAGATAAAATTTAGAGGAAAAGAAAATCACACAAAGATTATATTCAGTATTTCATATTTTCTCTTTTGCAGCCAAATGCCGTTAGAAAAAGTTTGAAAGTAAGATCAAACATTAAAAAGAAAACACGATCAGGCCAAGACAATGATGCTTCACAAGGAAGTGATGTCAGCAAGGTTGTTAATGTGAATGAAAACAGCTCCTGTAAGTATGAAGGTGCAATTAAACAGTAAAGAATTCATGTAGGTGCATTTAATTTAGCACCTTCATCAAAAAGCTGTTGTAAACCCATTTGATAAGGAATGTCATCATTGTATTTTGATCTAAACTTTGTGCACTGTTCTCATTGTGTCGCCTGCGTTACACGCAGTGGCGACATATAGGGATCACTATCCGTCGTCTTGCGTTGTCCTGCGTCGTCGTCTGGCGTCGTCGTCGTCACAAAAAATTTCTGTCACAGTTTTCTCAAGAACAACATGGGACAACTCCCTGATATTTGGCACAGAGCATCAGTGTGGCCAACTGTATTGTTTAAGACATTTTCGAATCTGTCGCTTATCAACTTCCTGTTTGCCGGGACTTAGAGAATTTTTTACAGCAAAAAAATTTCTGTCACACTTTTCTCAAGAACCACATGGGGCAACTTCCTGATATTTGGCACAGAGCATCAGTGTGGCCAACTGTATTGTGTAAGACATTTTTATACCCCCCGCAACAAGTTGTGGGGGGGGTATACTGGAATCGGGTTGTCCGTCTGTCTGTCCGTCCGTCCGTAGACGCAATGGTTTCCGGACTCTAAAGCATTATCCTTTCCACCTACCGTCACCATATCATACATATGGACTACCCATGGGATGAAGATGTTCCCTATTGATTTTGGGGTCCAAAGGTCAAGCGCACTGGATATCGAAGTAGCAATATGGTTTCCGGGCTCTAAAGCGTTATCCTTACCACCTACCGTCACCATATCATACAGATGGACTACCCATGGGATGAAGATGTTCCCTATTGATTTTGGGGTCCAAAGGTCAAGCGCACTGGATATCGAAGTAGCAATATGGTTTCCGGGCTCTAAAGCGTTATCCTTACCACCTACCGTCACCATATCATACAGATGGACTACCCATGGGATGAAGATGTTCCCTATATATTTTGGGGTCAAAAGGTCAAAGGTCAAGCGCACTGGACATCGAAGTAGCAATATGGTTTCTGGGCTCTAAAGCGTTATCCTTACCACCTACCGTCACCATATCATACATATGGACTACCCATGGGATGAAGATGTTCCCTATCCATTTTGGGGTCAAAAGGTCAAAGGTCAAGCGCACTGGACATCGAAGTAGCAATATGGTTTCCGGGCTTTAAAGCGTTATCCTTTCCACCTACAGTCACCATATCATACATATGGACTACCCATGGGATGAAGATGTTCCCTATCGATTTTGGGGTCAAAAGGTCAAAGGTCAAGCGCACTGGACATTGAAGTAGCAATATGGTTTCCGGGCTCTAAAGCGTTATCCTTTCCACCTACAGTCACCATATCATACATATGGACTACCCATGGGATGAAGATGTTCCTTATCGATTTTGGGGTCAAAAGGTCAAAGGTCAAGCACACTGAACATCGAAGTAGCAATATGGTTTCCGGGCTCTAAAGTGCTATCCTTGCCACCTACGTCACCATATCTTACATATGGACTACCCATGGGATGAAGATGTTCCCTATCGATTTTGGGATCAAAAGGTCAAAGGTCACGTGCACTGGACATCGAAGTAGCAATATAGTTCGGTTTGTCATGCCATTTGTTTTTTACACTCAGAAAAGAGGTAGTTTATACCTATTACCAACACCCTTTGGGAGATTGGGGTAAGCGGGGGGTATTCTTAGTGAGCATTGCTCACAGTACCTCTTGTCGAATCTGTCGCTTATCAACTTCCTGTTTGCTGGGACTTAGAATTTTTTACAGCAAAAAAATTTCTGTCACACTTTTCTCAAGAACCACATGGGGCAACTCCCTGATATTTGGCACAGAGCATCAGTGTGGCCAACTGTAATGTGTAAGACATTTTCGAATCTGTCGCTTATCAACTTCCTGTTTACCGGGACTTAGAATTTTTTACAGCAAAAAAAATTTTTGCTGAAGATTTTTTTTTATGATTAACTGAAGGACAGTATTTTTATGTACAACAGGACAGTATTTGTAATTCCCATACTGAAGGACAGTATATGTGATTTCACAACAGCACTAATTATGATTTTTCTTGAGAAACAGTAAATTGGATATATAAAAAGACAACAAGACTAAGCAGTAAACCCAACAGATAATTACTTATGGTTATTACCATTGTCTTGAAGAGCACAGTAACAGGTTGATACATATTTTCAAACATATGTTTTCATTCAGTCTACATTTAATAAATGTCTTAATTTCAAACAGATTCTCCCACAAATTCCATTGCATAACAATGTCTCATCTTTCAATTTCAATTAAGTTATCGTTAAAGAATGTTTAGTAATTCTCAAAACCTTTAAAAGGAGTATTAAACTGACAAAAACCTTTTGAATAATTTACTTTTTCAACATTATACGTGATATATTACATATAGAATCAACTAGCAGGCGACACATGTCTTCCAGGGAAGACTTAATACTGCGTTGTACTATAGATCACTTTATATTTCACAAGACTTTATTTTCACATGGATACAATGATGTATTTATTCATGAGACACATTGCGAATCATTATGTATTGCTTAAGGGGACATGGACACAATTTGAACTCAAAATTTTCAAATTTTATTTTTCCATTTTTAATGTTTAGAAGCTTAACTAAGGTATTTCTATGGTCAGCAAAAATTTGAATGTCAATTGTCAAGGTACATGGGAGATACAGGGCTCACAATTCTTTATTCTTTGTTACGTAAACAAGGCTCATGCCATGTTTTGTTTACATTGGTTAAATATTCTAGTGAAAGTTTCGTTTAAAGCAGTTTTTTCAATTTACAAGTTAATTCTGAACACAATTAAATAGTTTCTAGTGTTTGGCACATCTCATTTTGTTTTAAACATGCTATTTTCTATTTAGCAATCTATATGTAAAGAAAAACATGACACGAGCCTTGTTTACCGGTACATAATTATGAATTGTGAGTGCTGTAACTCACTTGTAACTCAACAATTGATATTCAAATTTTGGTTGAACATTAGAAATACTTTAGTTAAGCAATGTAAACAATAAAAATGGAAAAATAACAGTCGAAAATTTTCAGCACAAATTGTGTCCATGCCCCAAATAGCTTCATTTTTTCACCAAAAATTTAATTCAATGAAAATTTTTCTATATCATGTTTTGGTAATAACACCAGTATTCAATTATTTAAAAAACTTTTTAACCTCAAAGCAGGCACATGAATATATAATTTCGGAGATTAATTAATTATTGTCTTGTATTTCTTTACACTAAAAGCAGTTATTTAACATAGTTTTATTAGGTTTCTCTTGTTTTTGTACAAAATAAATGTTTTTATTAGTCGTTGATATATATTCCTATGCCATTGAGAGATTTTGAGAAAAAAGGTTACCATCACTTTCACAGCTTAATTTAATGCCACTTGAAGTTTTCGATGTGTAAGTGTTTATTTGTGAGAACTAATATTTTGTGAATGGGTAGTCTTACAAAATTACTCATAAATAATGTACTTGCTGATATAATGTGATTTACAGCATCTTATTCATTTTAATGCTCTTCAATTGTAGCCCAGCATGTCTATACAGATGAAAATACACAACAATCACAACCAGATTCCATTTGCAGTGATCAAGTCAGCAACATGAACGAAGATTCATACCAATCATTTCCTGACAACAGCAACACAGGATTCTCCCAATCACAGGACACAGACAGCAACCAGACTGACATGAGAATTGGTAAGTATTACAGCAACCAGTTGACATGAGAATTGGTAATTGTTATAGAAAACAGACTAAAATGAAAAAGCTTACAAATTCCAGCAACTATTTTCTGATTAACGTTTGTAAGAGAAACATTTGCCATTGAACCACTCAAGGATATTTTAAAATCAAATTAGAAATGAAGTGATTGATTGTATAAACATATAATTTGTGAATAAAGACTTGTGTTCCTTGTTACATTATCACCCTACATTAATAACAGTTTAAAGAGCTCAGTTCAAAGGTAGAACTATCAGTTATTAACCTTACAAGTTTGTCATAATACATTTGTTATGGGTCAGAATAAACCCTAAATAAACTCAGCAGAATTCAATCACAAAGACAATTCAAAGATTTAACAATTTATTTACAATTATTGAAAGAAAAATACATGTATATCAATGAAAAAAATACTAACTTACAATAGATATACAAAATCAGTGTCTGATGCTGGTTTAATGTTGCGCTGAATTCCCACATAAGAATATAATCTGTCACAATCCAATCAATTCCCAGATGTAAATTTCGTAGTTCTATAGAATGCTTATGAAGTCCAAGCACAAAATTTACAATTGATTTCTTCAATAATGAAGTTTTTTCAGAGCTTTCGTTTTTATGACTCAAATAAACAGGGTTACATAATCTTTATATTGAACTGACAAACATCATTCTAAAAATAGATCGTCTCGAACCTTGTCATGGTCACAGGTGTCAATTAAGTACAATGTATCACACAACACTTGTATTTGGTGCAACTTGCACATGGAAAAAAATATTGATTTTTGCTATCAGAGAATACATTCCAATAAATAATGGGGAATGATTCTGTGTATAGTGTGGTAGGTGTCACATGTTACTGTAACACAAAGAACCATTAATTCTCCTCAATATCAGCAATTTAAAAAATCAATTCCAAGGCTTTCTGTATTTTCAGCTATGAGAATGATCACAGATGATAGAAAGAAGAATTCAGAAGATACAAATGGTAAGTACAGGTTAATTGTTATATTGATGGGCTAGGTAAGTCATAGGCTTATGTGGCCCCCATACATTGACATATTATTTGAAGCAAAGTTTATTTTATTGTGACAAAATATGCATTTACAACTTTTGATATATTTTATTGATATGATTTCATAAATGTATGGCTTTTCTAGGACATGTAACTTTTGATGAGTTAGACTGTTAGAGCATATTTTCCTAATACTTGTATTTTTGCAAACATATGAGTGCATTTGATATCTGGTGCTAGGGCAGGGATGGAATCTTCCAAAAAGAAAGTTATGCAGTCATATTGTTTAAGTTATTCAATATTAAATAAAAAGTTTTTTATTTATGTTTTAGGTAAATGATATGATACATGAATCTTAAATATATATCTTTTAACTTAATACAATTGTGAGAGGGGGGCAGTAAAATGTGTAAAGTGAGGATAAATTTTAACCAATGGACAGACGTTGTGAGGACAAGAATTGCACAATGAGGACAAAAAAAAATGTTCTCACAATTACGTCCTCATAAATGTGACCTACAGCATGTGAAAATATTAGGTTAGTGAGGACAAGTGGTGTGAGGACATGTCCTTACTAATATTCTCTCTCAAAAACCTTTTTTTCATAATTCGAAAGAGAGTATTAGATAAACTTCTATAGGTATTCCTATAGTTATACCCTAACATAGCACTTTTCTGCCTCTAGAATAATATATGTGTGTATTCTCTTCTACACATGGTGAACGTTCTTCAATGTGCTTGATGTGTATCAAATGAAAAACAAGCATTGAAGTGACATTTTCAATGGAGAAAACCCCCAATAAAACATAGACTTCTAATGACAAATTACAGGAAATGATGGGAAACTGGTCATCAATATTATTCATCATGGTTTTGTCACACAAAAATTGAAATTAGAAAGCGCAGTATTTTAAATTTGGGGTTATTTAGATTTCTCACGAATTTTCCCATTTTTAATGACCAAAAGAGGTCCATATCATATCTAATACATGTGTCTCTTTGTTAGCTCACCTGAGCTGAAGGCTATCGTCGGCCTAAACTTTTCACATTTTCATCTTCTTCTTCAGAACCACTGGGCCAATTTCAACTAAACTTGGGTGAAGGGTATTCAAGTTTGTTCAATTGAAGAACCATGTTCCCTTCAAAGGGGAGATAATCACAAAAATGCAAAAAAGGGTGGGGTCAATTAAAAATCTTCTCAAGAACCGCTGGGCCAGAAAAGCTGAAATTTACATAAAAGCATCTTAACATAGTGGAGACTCAAGTTTGTTAAAATCGTAACCCCTGGGAATATGTTGGGGCCACAATAGGGGATCAAAGTTATGGATGCGAATATATAAAGAAAATATTCAAAAATCTTCTTCTAAAGAACCACTGTTATTTCCTAAACCAGGCTGCTTGTATAATGATGGTTTTGCTCAACCTTGTTTATTGCTTGCAACTGCTGCTCAGGTGAGCGACATGGCTCATGGGTCTCTTGTTTGTTGTACATTTTGAATTATCTAGTTTTAAATATTTTCAACTTCAAACCGATTTGTCATTTCATTTCCAGATTCAGAACCACCCATGCTGGAGAGAGAACAAGATGATCCACCCAATAAAAAACCCAAAACAGATGCTTGATTTTATAAAGGAGAAATAAATTATACATGTGTGTTAGAGTAATTGGTCATATTCATGTGTCAATTGTTTTAGTTTTATCTTGTACTGTTGCTTTTTTAGTGACTGTAAATCTGTCAGATGGGGAGAAAGTTCTCATATAAACATGGAATCATCATGCTTAGTGTACAGTGAAACATGTGTTCATAATAAAATATTTACAATTCCAATGTTGTTGCCTTTGATATCTTTACAAATTGTAATGATAGTCATTTCCTTGTCAATGTAATGCAGTTGCGAACAATGTGATAAATATAGTAATTCTGTTCTAACAGCTGGGAATTCGAACAGAAAGTATTTAAAAAGTTCATTCTGAAAATACGTCAGGGTACAAACTGCAACATTTTATGTAGGCAATTTTTTCTTGAATCATGAAGTGTTTCAGTTAAACCCTCATGTATTTTCAATTATGAGATGAGTACAAGCTGTAACTGGCGGTAAATAAATTGAAAAATAAAAGAACACATAGAACAACATATTTTTGATTAAAGAAATATAATCTCATTGAATTGGAGTTGATCTGAAGCAATAAACCCGTCAAATCAACAGAAAATGTCGATTCATGAATTGTTGTCATCCTGACAGCAATTCCTGTTCGTAATCTCCGATGTGTATTTACCTCGGAAGTCACTAGTGTGGAATATTGCGGAAGAGAGGCAATGCCCAGCTGTCTGAATCATTTAATTTTACATGTTACACGCTTTTTCATTGGTTTAAAAATTATTGGAATATTGTTCCAACGAAAAAAAAAATGGCCGGAACTACTTTCTATTGGAATGTTGGGGATTGCTCTGGATGCTTCGTATTTATATTTAGATTAGGGAATCCTGAAAAGAAAAACTTAACAATTCTATCGATCTATATAAATTTATTAAACAAAAATAAATATCAAATATAAATAATGATTAATTATGAAAAATGAAATAAACATGGCTATTTGAGGACCCCCCCCCCACCCCCACCCCTATAACAACACACGGCATATTAATAGAAATTTAGAGGCCTGTGGCTTCTGCAATTCCGAGCTGAGAGTTAAATGTATTCAACCGGGGATGACAATAGTCCAGTTTGTACCTTGCGACAACTACCTTCATGTCACGAACCCAAATACCAGATACATTGCACACTGCCTCAGAGATACTGCAATATCGTAGCCGTTAGTACCCTTTAAAACGAGTATGGTTTCGAGCTCCGGTATAATATGTTCTTCCATAATCCTGCCAGGCACTGTAAATATCAAAATCATAAAAGCCAGGAAATCGTCAGATATTTCGGACTAAATATGTTTATGAGTGGGCACCGAAACGAGGCTTCCGTACGATGTTACAACAGCTGTCACAGCCTTAGGAATTCACTGATAAAACTCGGGGAAAAACCCTCTGTAACACTCACTTTTCCACCTGGAAGCTGTGACAACCTTCAAGAGAACCCTACTTGGCATTCCACATCTTGATTATGCACGTGTCCCAAGCTTTCCGTTAGTACCCACATCGAACTTTGCACTTAATTCCAGTTCCACTCAACAAAATTCTTGCAATTTTCTCTCAACAGGAGTATCTCTAACTAATCCTTTTAAAACTGCATTCTTCAGTCCACAAGAAACCCGTCTGCTCAACAGTAAACAACAGTTCGTGGAAGTCGCCATTAGGCCTTACGGATTTAGTTGTTTTTTTTTAAAGTTGTGTTTTCACAAATTACTACACCCATCTCGAAATGAGATAGAATGTAGTCAATAACTCGTTAATTCAACTCAAATTAAATAATGTTTTATCATATAAACTAAATGTTTCAAAATATTAAATGATAAGAAATAAATTTATTATTTTTTCGTTGGATGGAGGAATTCCATGAAAAAAGAAGAAGACGGAAAACGTTTGCATATGTGCGCTACGCGCAATGATGCAGTTTTCCTTCTTTTTTTCGTGGAATTCCTCCATCCAACGAAAAAATATAAATTCATACTTAAAGCCATTCTTGACACGATGTAATATTTTGAAACAAACGAAATGTGTAGTTATGTCAGTTTTCATCTTTATACCTCGGTCTTTATGGAGCGCCAAATTAACATAAACTCAAATAATTGAAGATATCTTCAATTATTTGAAGATAGCATCAATTCATTTGATGCGCGCAACAATTTAATTAAAGATCTCTTCAAATACTTAATGACATTAGGTTTGCGGTCCGTCCGTCTGTCCGTCAGTTCAGTTTTCCGCACTTTTTTCTCTGTTCTTGCAGATATTTATTTGATATTTGGTACATTGCTTTCCCAAAACAAGTTACAGATCAAGTTTGAATTTTGTCCCGGTCCGTTGATTTTTCACTTTGTAATGGTTCTTGGACTTTGAAAAATCGCAAGAATTATCAGTTTTCCAGACTATTTTTGTTGTGCTTGCAGATATTCATTTGATATTTTGGTACATTGCTTTGCCATAAAGTTTGAATTTCGTCTTGGTCCGTTGATTTTTCACTAAGTTATGGCCCTTGGACTCAGAAAAATAGCATGACTTGTTAGTTTACAGCCAAGTTTCTTATTTCTCTAGATAAGAGTACTACACCTGATCATTAACACTTCTAGGATTATGTAGCTAAATTATTCATGATCACCTACATTTCATAGTTTATTGACTTGGTTAAAGACCTAAACCTAATTATACATGTAATTTTTTCTTTTTTCCTGGTCTAGTCTCTACTCGAATAGTAGTTGATTTCTAACCATTCCTATCCTGGTTCCCCAATTTTCCCTTTTACCATAACCTACATAATGAACTTTGAATATTGTTGTGGTACAGTAATTTTTTGCAACTGGTAGGGGACTATGTATCGCCATGCAATGCTCTCAGAATGCTTGTTTTGCTGAATTTTTCATCAGTTCTTCAAGGACACATCGCATGTTTCCAAAGTATACAAAATTATATGCATTTTGTATTTCTTACGCCTATACATTATATTCATTTTCAAAATTAAGGATTATCTCCCTTATGTATAGCTCTTATCCTTGGACGAATTTGGCTCCACTTGTTTGGCACGCTGTTTTTGGCTATATTTAGATCTAAAACTTCATAGTTATTTCGGATTTCAAACATTTCGGTTGAGCATCACTGAAGAGACATTATTTGTCGAAATGCGCATCTGGTGCATCAAAATTGGTACCGTATAAGTTTTACATTACAATGTAGTTGTACCGATAAGTATTAATTGGTGCATACTTAGATAGTTAAAAAATACCGTCAGTTTCAGCTTGTATTGCTTTTAACAATCAGAGACGTTAGATATGTTTGAATGTAGTTTGTAATTTAGCTCAGGTCTTGTTGATTATTCACTGGAAATGATAATAACAACAAAGAGCAATCCATTGTGTAACGGCCATTCTTATCCCCATAAATATCATTAGAATCTCAAGATTGTGAAACTAAATGAACCAACTCTGTTTGGATAAATGTTCGTTTTACATACTGCATCAATATTTAAACAATGAACTGCTTTCATTGTTGTTTCATCGGGTGATGAAGGTATACATATATACTATATATATAATATATGTAGCTAGCGTTGCAGAAAAAATGCATAAGCCGCGTTATGCAAATGTTTTCTGCAATGATTGCTACCTTCATCACTCGATAAAACAACAAAGAGAGACATTTTATTGTTTATATTTATATTTTCATGTATTATTTAAAAATGTAAACTAAAATTAAGATTTAAAATATATGGTTGACCCATTTGTTACTTTAAATGGAACAACCAATGTACCCTTTGACCTTGATAACACTCCATATTTGGTTATAATTTTGCAGACAAGGTGTTACTAGAAAACCGGATTGAACTAGTTTGCAACAAACACTATTTATCGCATGATGAATCAAAAGAAATATAAGAGAAAAGATTCAGTGAGTGTAAATATTACACGATGACACAATCTGCATACCGTAGTGCGGTAAGTATACATCGCGGTGTGTTTTGATCTCGACGCAGATCTGTATTAACCATCACTTAATAGTTATTGTAGGCATATATTAACCATGTGCACATTTTTTGTTGCAATGTCGCTCAATATTTAGACATTTCAGGATAATTATTTGTTTAGAACGTACTGCAAATATATGTGCACGAATTGGTTCGAGAGAAAAAAATTTAGTATGGTGGCTGTATGGTGTAAATCCCAAACATGATCAAAAGCTGTCGTTTTTAAAAAAAAACTTTTCTTATTTTTTACTTCTTCTCAAGAACCATGTCGCCGATTTCAACTTGGCAGAATCAATGGGCCGGGGATACCTTTTTATATTATGAAGATTCAAGAGTCTTCAAATTTTAAGATGGAACTACGACAGATAAATAGAGATCTGTTCAAAATAGATATTAACGGCAAACTAACAACTCAACTTTATGATAAACAGAATGATTCAGGCTTCTCCACCGTTAACTTCCCATATTTATGTAGCAATATTCCAATATCAACTGCGTATGGTGTTTATGTCTCTCAACTGATTCGATACACAAGACCTTGTTCTGCGTGTTTAAATCGAGACAGGCTACTGATAAACAAGTTGATGGCGCAGGGGTTTCAACAGTCTCGTTTAAAATCAGCATTTTGCAAATTCTATGGTCGTTATAACAATCTAGTTTGTCAATACTACCTATCATTGGGTCAAATGCTGTTTAACTTGTTTCATACCGACTGTTAGGCCGTTCTTGGCACACTGATTTTGACTACGGATAACTTAGTTTACCTGATCAAGATACAGGGCTCACGGCGGGTGTGACCGGTTAACAGGGGATGCTTACTCCCCCTGGGCACCGGATCCCACCTCTGGTATATCCAGGGGTCCGTGTTTGCCTGACTATCTATTTTGTATTGCTTATAGGAGTTATGAAATTAATCACTGTTCGTTATCTTCACCTTTCATATACATGTATAGGAAATTTAAAAGAAAATAATAAAGAACCACAGTTTGTCAAATTGATATATTTACATTTCCAATGTTTTTGCCTTTGATATCTCTACGAATTGTAATGATAGCCATTTCCTCATGAATGTGCTGCAGTTGTAAACAATGCGAGTATGAATTTGGATAAATTTTTACGTCTATTTTAACGGCTTGGAATTTCGACAGAAACAAAAGTAGAATGTTAATATAAGAAATAATATAAGAAATAAACTTCCTTTTGAAAAATATATGAAGGTAGGATCTGCCACGCTTTACACCGGCATATTTCACGAGGCATGTTGCAGTTCATACCCTCATGTATTTTAAAAAATGAAATTTATTTCTAAATGAAAGCATCCTCAAGTCCTGTAGCGTAGATTCAGGTTTGTTTATTTCCAGTTCACGGTTACGATGCGAGAGGTAAGACTTTGACAAAGTTGCTTCTAAACGGTAGGGATCTAATTATAATGTATCGAACTTTTCGCCGAAAATTGCAAGCGATGCAGCTGGTAAAAAATAAACCAAGATGGCGGCGTACGTGATATACCTTGTAAATAGTTTGTTAATAGGAAGACAATTGTTTTTACTATAGATATTTAAAACGTGGAGTGTCTGTGTATTTGGCCTCTATCGGGGGATGATATCGGGAATCTCTGTTATGACAGTGTATCAATAGTCTAAATAAAGCCGATACGGTCATATCTAATATTACAACATATACACAAGTACAGAATCGGGGCCCAAAAGAAAATTCAAATTCAGATTAGTATTATTGTATTGTATTAGAAATCTTCAATATATATGTTAAAATATACTGTCTCGTCGTCATTCGAAATTCATGGACATGTTTGTCATCGTTAGATTTGCTTACTTCTGATAGGCATGCAAATTGTTTCAGAGAATTAAAGCAATACAAGCTGTAATTTTAACTGACGGTATAAATAAATTGAAAAATAAAAGAACAAATATCTAATATAATTGTGATTGAATATATAGATATAACTTCATAGAATCAGAGCGAATCGGAAGAAATAAACCCGTCAAATCAGCAGAAAATCATTGTAATCCTGTCAGTAACTTCAATGTGCATTGACCTCCATTGTCGACGATGATTGGCCTCGGAAATCCCCAGTTCGGGAAAATGCGAAAAAGAGGCACTGCGCACGTGTCAGATTTGTAAACAATTTTAAAACATACCAATTTCATAGCAAATTCACTAAAAAATTCATTTCAGTGGCACATTTGCGTTATTTAATTACTTTCTTACACTTATGATTGAGTCATCTTTGACACGATGAAGTTTTTAAAACAAACGAAACGTGTAGTTACTCACGTCAGTTTCCGTCTTTGTATATAACCTCGGTCTCAGCAACCCGATTATGTTCGACAATCATCGTTCTCATGTCCCTGTATATTACATACAACGCAATGAGGGTTTATAATACGAAACGCTCATTGTAGGTATGCTTTCAAACAATATTCCCTGCTTTATTATGTTGAATTTTTCTTTAGAAGTTGGGGATTATATAAGTTTTACCGATAGGTGTTAATTGATGCATAATTAGATATTTCAAAAAGTACCATCAGTTACAGATTATATTGATTTAAGGGAGATTGAACCCACTTGTTTTCATAAATTACTACAAAATCTCATTTATTGTAGTGCACCAGAATTGTAATGTAATCTACCTGTATGGGGAAGACGAGAACTACGAATAGGACTTAGAGCTATAGAATATTTCACAAACATATTAAGAAAAAGACATCAAAACAGAAAACCTTCGACAAAATGGCGAAGCAGAAGATGATAATCGACTGCGATACTGGAGTGGACGATGCCCAAGCAATAATGATGGCCCTATCCAGACCGGAAGTCGACGTCATAGCTATCACGTGTGTCAATGGAAACGTGGATATTGAAAACGTTTGCCGTAACACTTTGCGTGTTCTAAAAGTTTGTGATGCTTTACACGTAAGTAATTCAAAAGTGATTCTTACTATTGTTTGATATATTGTGTTCCTCATCACCAAGCACGTACTAATGTTAAGATTTCATACTCACTTGATAGTTGATGAATATTAGTTACCGTACCTACACTGAATTCCTAAACGTTATAAAAACCCTTACAAACAAAGACACATTGCTGATTCCAGTAAATGTTCTACCAAGCCCTTATCTTTGCTCATCACGAAAATATTAACAGCTATGAAGGGGAAAGTTCAAACATACTGTGCGACTATATATACCAGAATGGCGTAAATCAAATGTGGATTCTAAAACATTCTAAAGAACTTTCAGTGAACTTGAAATCGCAAAGCTTTTCTCATATCAACAACATCTAAACGTATGACTTTTCAACACTGTATACGATCATTCCTCACAATGAATTAAAGACTAGACTTTTTGACATTATAGACAGTTGCTTCTTCAACAAAAATATTCATATTTAGTGATTAGTCATCCAAAAAGTTACTTTGTTAAACACCACTCTGATTCCATGCACAAATACTCTGAAATTGAAATTAAAAATATGCTGGAGTTCCTCATTGGCAATATCTTAGTAGTCGTTGGCGATCAGGTCTTCCAACAGTCTGTTGGAATTCCCATGGACACGAATTGTTCTCCTTTGTTAGCTGACCTGTTTTTATATTCATGTGAATAAGAATTTATTCAAAAACTTCTACGTGAGAAGAAAAAGTCTCTTTCTGTGGCCTTAAATGCGACATTTAGATATATCGACGACGTTTTATCCTTTTTATCCATTAATAATTATCCCGTGGGGATCAGGGTTAGAATAGGTCCTCATTACCCCTTGCTTGTCGTAAGAGGCGACTAAATGGGGCGGTCATTCGGATGAGACCGCAAAAACCGAGGTCCCGTGTCACAGCAAGTGTGGCACGATAAAGATCCCTCCCTGCTCAAAGGGCATAAGTGCCGAACACAGGCCTAAATTATACAGCCCTTCACCGGCAATGGTGACGTCTCCATATGAGTGAAAAATCTTTAAGCGGGACGTTTAACAATAATCAATCAATCAATCCATTAATAATGCTATTTTTCATTCATATGTCGATTCGATATCATATATCCCTGTGAATTCGAAATAAAAGGCATCACAGAGTCATCCAGTTCTGTTAAATAGATAGTAACGGCAAACTAACAACTCAACTTTATGATAATCGGGATTTTTTCAGCTTCTCCATCGTCAACGTTCCATATTTATGTAGGGTTTTATATTAAATTTTCTGGCAGGAATCGTTCATCAATAAAGCACATTTCTTTTACTCTATGTCGTGCAATTATCAATGTAAAGAGTTACGTGCTTGTGGGACACGTGCATTATTCTGAATAATTAGAACATGGTACCTTCAATTCGATATCAGATACCAGTGTTTCGAGGATGCACAAGACCTATCATACATCACGAAGAAGATGCTTCCCATTACCATGGCTTAGACGGCATGGGCGACCTTCCGAACCCACCGGAAGTGGATTTATCGTGTATTCAAGAGGAACATGCGGTCAATGCGTTGATAAGACTTACAAAAAAGTATGAAGGTAAAAATGTTAGATTTGTTTCCACCAAAACGATACTTATTACAATGTAATACATTTCCTTTCAATAGGGTCGGAAAGTCTCGTCATGTGACTCGCGAGAAATAACGTGAAATCGTACTTCCGGGCAGTTGTCAGGATGGCATTATCAATAATGTACTAGACTCGCTACGTTCAAACCCACATAGAGCTTACTACAAAAAGCGAGAAAGCGGTGGATAACAACTGAGTTTAGAAAATTTGTTCTAGATAGAGCTCTGAGTTATTACAGCGGTTGTTCAAACGTCAATACGAGACATTTTCCAACAAAGTACAGGTATGTTTACGTCATAGAGCTAGAGTCGTCTGCATCATATGCACCCATACATCTATATCTCAGAGTTTAGTTCAAGATATCGAAAGTCCTCGATCAAAATCTCAGCAATATATTTGCGTAGTTCTGATTGAGTGAAAACCCTAGAGCACTAGAAAAGAATAAAACCTTTTTCTGTTGTGCGTAACATGGATATATATCCCTATTTTATTCTATGATTTTGAACGTTTTACAGTTTCATTTAGAAATTTATCTAAATTATTTCATAAAGATATTTCTATAAAATGAAGACAGAACTTTTTACTGACACCAATCATATCAGTGACATATGGAAGTCCCATGAGTCAGTTTTGTTTCCACTATGTAGCTGCAGTAATTTATAATATTATATTATATACATTTGGTATGTAAAACTGCATACAGGAACAGATCCAGAAATTCGGGGGGTGGGGGTGGGGGGGGGGGGGGGGTGAATCCGCGACTGGCATCTAAGATTTTTTTTATTTATCTGAATTTCAGTTCAATTATCACTCATCCAGATGGTCAACAAACATTTTAGTGTGCAATTCTATATATACTAGTATTGCAGACCCAGGAATTCAAATAAGGGGGGGGGGGGATTTCATGAGGTGGAGATTTATCTCCCCTTAAATCCGCGGCCGCCAATGACATATTTCATAGATTGTAGATATAAATACATGTATATCTTATGAATTTTGGTTTATCTGAATTTCAGCTGAATTGATAGAAGATGTTATATGTCTATTATGAAATATTGACTAGTCCAGATAGTCAATTTGCATTTTAGTGTGCATAATCTACATGTTTTGTGTGACAATGACTATAATGTTAATTTCTTAATCTTTTAGATATAAAAGGGCAAGCAACACAGCTGGATAAAGCATCTTAAGTCTGCACCTCGTAAAGCTATGACAATGAGAGAAATGTATCCACCCAGGCAATCAGAATATTGGTAACTCACCAGAGCTCTTTATGCAATATATGCTCGTCAAGCTATCAATATTAAATGATATTAATTCTGTAATGAATACTTGTATACATGTAAATTCAGGTGATCCCAAAATATAAAGGTTCACCAAAAATGAATGCATCTCCAGACAATATAGAAATTTTAAAAATATCCTTTCTCTGCAACAGCAAAGGATGTCTGTGCAAACATATAGGGATTTTTTACTAGATAAATGCAGATATCATTATTAAGTTTTTCTTTACAAATTCTATCAGACAGCGGTAAAAGTAAATAAATTTTATTATGCTATAAGAAAATGTTGAATGTCCAAATAAGAATTATCTAGCATTGGTATTCTTATCAAAGAATATATAGACATAGTGGATGTCAGTCTCTTTTAATTTTTTTTTTGGGGGGTAAAAATTTCAGAGTGCAACACGGAAGGTGCGCTGCAGCTCAAAGAGAGCCATGGTTATGGGCATCAAGTTCTCCATCAGCTTTACCTCGCAGGCACCACTTGTGATTTCATAGTTTGAACACCAATGAACATGGAAGTGATTTTCATCCTTCGAGATGAATTATGGGAATTATACTTGGCACACATGATCGAGCCTTTGTGCCCTCTCTGCAATAACCAACTAGATAGACTTGTGAAAATTCAAATGTCTTCCAATAGTTTTATTTTGTTTTTGCTACAAATGATCAGTATAAAGATGTGCATGAATCACCATTGTAACAATTTCTTCGACTAGCAGACGCTGCAGCCTTAAATAAATGTTCACTTTATCATTTACTTGAATGCATTTAATACAACTTGACAATGCAGAATAATGTGAGTAAGAAGTTGTACATTTATAGTATCTTAAGTCCAAAGGTAAGATTTAATAAATTGTGGAATTCATATCAGCTATTTCCTTCAGTGGAGGATTTGCAAATGTACAAGAGTCACACAGAGTTGAAAATCTTAGTGGACAGATCTATATGTCTGTATTGTGAAGGTATATGATTTAGAATATGGATGTTTTTAATTATTAAATTGCACACTCCACATGAATTTGACTCTTCCTGGTCTTGTAACAGCTGTGCTTCATCCTTACTGAAATGAGATTTTGATGAAAGAAAAGGTGATATGTTCAATGTCACTCCTGATTAAAGTTTATCAAATATATCAAATCCTTTATTAGCAAGAATCATATATCATCTGGCTTCAACATCTCCAATACACCTCAGTGATCAACAATGTCACCATCAAAGGTGGATCCAGGATACAATTCAGAACAATTGTGCTACACAAGTGATAGCCTTTGCTGTGTGACAAATTTTGCACAATGTAGTTGCTGTCAGATAATGACTAGTTATTCATTTTTAAAATTAAATCCAGTGTTCTGTTTGTTGTATCCATTGCGATTCTTTCAGAGGTAAATTCGGCATTGAGCCCTCTGGCCTGCTAAATGTAGAGCCCCTAGATTTAGGTGCAACTTCATAAGAGTCATGACAAATTGATCACTGGTATGAACCCTTGTACCGCCCATCCTAGAAGTTGTTAATATGGGCCCATTCTCTTCATAACAGTCACCAACACATTGATACATCTGAAGGAAATGATGTATATAACAGCATCTGTAACAACCATAGACATCAAGTGAATATCATTAAAAGTATTGCAGGGGTGGATCAAGAAAGTTTGCAAAGGAGGGGAGGGGGCAAGTGTAATGTATACTATCCCCCTAAAAGAAATATGTGTGTAAATTAAAATTATCAAAATTGCAACCCAAATCCCCATATTTGTTACATATGAACTACCAAATGGGGGATGGCACCACCCCCACCCCCTCTTGTCCCACCACTGCATTATTAAACAGTAAATAAACATCTTGTATCAAAATTTTCATTTTCAAGAAGAATTCAAACACCACAATCTCAATTGAATTAATTTAAGATCTAAATGTATGGGTGAATGTTAGATACCTGCATATATTTACTTTACCCAGCTAATTGTTTTATTCCCGATCCCCCCCCCCCCCCCCCGACCCTTTTGCATTCAGTTTGTCTCCTTTATCAAAAATAACATACTGCATAATTGTGTCATGTAATGTTAGTTCCAACTCATAAAAATATTCAGTAAAATATGTTTTAGATCAATCACCCGGTCGTGGGTAGAGCTCACTGCTTCTGAGTTTCTCAATCGGCGATTTAACTATAAAAATATAAGTATTATGATTTGTTTACCTGCATCTATAAATCCACTTCTTCCTCTTTTTGCATAAGTTGGGAATCTATATTGGCTGTAGGTTCATTTTAATGCTGTCATCTGAGCATAACCAAAGCAAAACAAAGTGACATTTATCGACTGCTGCCCGGAAGTAGTAAATCGAAAGTGAAAGTAAACGAGACTTTCCGACCCGTAAATCCCGCATTTTGGGGAGCTCTTATAGAAAGCAGTCTGGGAAGTGCATATAACCTTATAACACTTCTTATTAGAAAACATATACCGTATGTTTGATGCAAGTACCAATCAATTAAAATGTGAAAGATATTGGACTTTCGAAAAGTTTACTCCAACTGAAGTTCAAATCGGGACATCTCATATCGGTAAAGATTGCCATATCCTTTTACTGGATGTTGCTCCTTTGCAGATATTTAAAATAGCAAATTAATGAAAATCTATTTTGGGGATGCTTGTTAGCTTGTATCATTTTCCTCTCTCCAAAGTATCATTTAACTGTTTAAAACTGTTAATCGCGTTCAATATCATAGTGATAATAAGTATTTCGTAAAAACTTTTTAAATAAAAATATATAAAAATATATAAAAAGAGTGAATTGCAGACATGATTTTGAACATCATGACAAAACATTGTACAGATTTAAAGTTGTCCATATCCTGTCATTTCCGGAACTTGCCGTAGTATGCGTAGTCTTAATGATCTTGTGTACAGATGATTTGAATATCAATATTTATGGTATAGTTTTAGATCAGCTATCAGCTTTTCTGAAATATATACACTCTACTCCACTTATATTGAAGTTGCTTACATTGACCTATCTATTATACAGAAGTAAATAAGAAATCCCCAGTAACATTATTTATGTAGTTTAATATTGGTTATATTGAGTTTTGGATACAATGAACAATTCAGAATCTCAATCAATCCAGATTAAATTGTAGTTGAACTGTTGAAATTGCAATTGTTGCCCTTGAAAATTTCCGAAGTCGGTGTATTTATGTAATGATGTAATAGAAGTGATATAATTCTGCTTGCACAATTTGAAATTGTGTGAATTATTTCGCCTTATCTAATAGAAATCAAGTCTGTGGAAATGATTATATTTTTCAATTTCTGTTTTGAAAAATCTCTTAATTGTTTTTGACATGTCCCCACAATGTATACGAAAGGTTACTGTACATATTTTAATAATAGGTGAAATAAAGGTGGTCGCAATGGCGCCGTTGACCAATTTTGGAGTAGCCCTACGAATGGATCCCGATTTTTCCCGACGTCTTCAGAGCTTGGTAATAATGGGAGGAAATATTCAAGGTACATAACTAACATCATATAGACTAAACGATAACAAAACGTGCAATCGATCACATCACGTGAAAATGAAAACGATCAGAAGAAATGTATGAGAAACGTTTTTCCTTTAAATGTATTGAAGGCAAAGGGAATAGGTCCGCTTCTATTGCCTCGGAATTCAACTTCGGCACGGATCCAGAAGCTGCATATGTCGTTATCCACGAGATGGCGTGTGAGATCACCATTGTTTCCTGGGAAGTCTGTCTGTCTGCTACTTATCCATGGGTAAATTTTCTGTATACACGTTATGAAACTCGATCTCTAGAATACAAAGTTTAATAGTATTTAGACAAAATGCTGAAAATTTATTTTCCAAACCAAAATACATGTACCATCTTTGGGCTTTCTGATGAACGCTAGTTTTGGCATAATGACTCGCCCATTTCTTTAGAATTAAAAAGTGACCTCAATATAGTGTAAAGATACACCTACATTTAGGCAGGCCAAAAAGCACGTGTTTTTCTTAGAATTGTGTTGATGGAATATCAAATATATATACATTTCTAAATTTTTGGCACGGGGCAAGTCAAACTCCAGATGATTATGGGAGATCAGTTTTACTTCCGGGAGGTATTTTTGTTGTTGCCCAATTCACAAAAATAACTGATGAGAGTCCTCCTTAGTATGTTGGAAGGCAAGGTATTCAATATGGATTCTTACAGGTGAACTCCTAGATTAAGAAAGTGTTGTCAAAAGAAAAATACTTACCTTTTATCCAGGGATTCATTCTCTCTCTCCTTTCAAAAATGTGTCATGTTTTTAACTCGATTATATAAAATATAAGTATGTCATTTATAATCTGTATTTATAAAATATTCATTTGAAGATTTCTATCGTTGTTTTATTTTTTCATCCACCGTTTCAGCAAGAACACGTGCTTGTTGGTGTAGATAGGCATGTCTCAGAAACGTCGCAAATCAGTTCTGAAGAAATAGGTGTATCATTAGGTAACAATAAATATTTCATACAAATGAAAATGTTTATCACTTCAATGCATGTGATTGTATAGGGAAACTTTTTTTCTGCCGCTTTTCCTTTGACGAAGAGGGCTGCATTTGTCGGTCGGTTGGTCGGTCTACACAGGTATAGATTATGGTGTTCGACCGATTACTAGAATGGTTATCAAACTCCAAAGGCAGGCTGGCCATGACAAGTAGATAACACATATGTATCGCCAGATCAAAGGTCACCGGGTTTTCTATCCTTTATATTATAGCAGTTGTTCAACTAATAACCATTTACTAGAGAAGACATATTTGAATGGCAGATTGATCATGGTTAAGGGATGATCCCTATCAATTTTAAGACAAGGGTCAAGGGCTGTTTTGTATTCAAACTCGAAAACTACGCAAAATATTTCATTTAAAGTACATCAAAAGTACATGTATTTCATTTTAAGCATGAAAGGAATGAATTTTGCTTTAAAAAAATAAAATGTTTACAAATTTGGGATGTAATAGTCCCTTTGATATTTGATACGACCTCAACTGGTCGCTTTATTTCTGTACATGGATTTCATTTCGGGGCATGTTTTTGTTTTACCGAACATGTTTTGTTTAAGTACAGGTGGGGGAAATTGGGGCAAGTGGGACACTTTAGATTATTTTTGATATTCCATACTAATAGAGATGTATTTATAAAAGTTTAATGTCATGCAATAAAAGATAGATATGTTAAATTTCATTTCTCAGGTATGAAATTCTTTCAGAAGCATTACTCCAAAAAGAAGGGAGACAAATCGTATAACTGCTGAGTGTCCCAGTTGCCCTTCTGTAATGGGGTAACTGGGACAACAATGTTGATACCTAAAGTTAGAAGATTAAGTGGGGACAAGGACAAACAAGGGGTTCCTCCTCTCTCTCCAACCCGTTTTCCTAATCTCTCCTCATCCCATCTTGTCGTTCAGCCCCTTAAATTCTCTCCCCAGCCCGTTTTCCTCCCTCCTTCCCTCGATCCTTCAACCCAACCCCCCCCCCCTCCTTTCCCGATCAATCTTCACATTAAACACAGGTAAAACCGGCAAAGTGCTTCAGATTCGATTATCTATTAAATATTGAGCATAAGTTCAATTATATTCCTATCAATTGTCAACCCAAATCCACAGTTAGCCATTTCTAGAATATGACCAACAAGCTGATTCTCTTGATCCGATGTGAAGTACACGGTTGGTCGGGAGGCTGGGGCATCAGTATCTTGTTCTCATTTCGCACTCATTTCATGCGTAGATTTTAGTATTGCAGACAGTAATTCTGCAGCTTTGCGAAAGCTTAGTTTATCACATGTAGGCCTAATTTTTAATGCTTTTTTCATAGACTATTAAGACCACTTTACTTGTTTGGGGTTTTGGATTTTCTTTCGTCTTGCCATTACACCTACTCAAAACACTTGTTCAAACATGCACATACCATATACATGTAATCATAAGCAAATTATAACGACCTTTATTATGTTTGAAATCTAAGATTATTAATTGAATCAAATTTGCTGTGTTTTAAAATAGAGAATTATAAATTTATTATTTATCCTTTAAACATTATGAACTATCCAAAACCCTGCACAATTCACCAAATCTAAGGATATAATTTTATTTGAAATGCATAAAATCTGATTTTCTAAAATACAACTTGAACACCTGTCCCACTTACCCCAATTCAAAAAGGAAATAATCATGTGGAGAATAATATACATTTAGATAATTATTATTGTAATTATTGTACTGGCATTACTACCAACACGTTAAATGAATAACGAAGATTTGGAAACAGCAGTGGTTTTAACAGAAATGGTTGAGAATAACCCCATTCGCAATTATTTAATTGCACAATGTGTTTATCAAAATTATCAATTTGTGACGTCACAATATCTCAGACCACAACATCCGGTACGATGTCGTATATTAATTCAATTTTCGTAAATACTCTAGTCAATTTTAATGTGATAAGATATAAATACTTTGCAAAAAAATGTTTATATCAATATTAACATATAAATTTTCCGCTTCTAAGTATTTTATAAGGTGCATGGTTGTGTTTTGTAAAAGCTGTCATGAAAATAAATGGTGTCTTTATCCCGAAGGAATTTCTTATTCTGAAATGCAATGGGTCATTGATAAATTGCATGGTACTCAACATTTTTCGCGAGTGTTTGTTACGTTTTACAAATCGAGGTATTGGAAAGTGATTAGAACGTTTATCCATATAATTTTAACAAATCAAATTGTTAAATAATTTGTATGATAACAGGTATAATATCTACATCGACAACCCCCCTTCTTATTGCGTAACATACACAAAATGTGCTTACCTTTCGGATCAAAGACCCGATAATTGTTCTGTTTATTTCGTCTTCAGCTGCCAAATTTCACTTTTTAGCAGACGACACTGAGGTAATGTTTTCAACAGAAGAATTTCATACTAGGGCTATAAAGGATTTTTCAGATACCGATGAAAAATATTACAGTGTCCCAGTTACCCTGATGTCCCAGTTGCCCCAATTTACCCTGTTTAAATTTTCCGACCGAACAACTATATAACTATATAACTAGAGATATAATTTTTATGTGTATATTTTTAAGCTCTTGTGAATTTATGCCATTGTATATCCATTTTGTGAATATATGTCATTGCATCTTCGATCATCTTATCCATTTAAGTTACCATGACGTCATTGCCTGCGTAGAATGCAGTGTTCTGATGTCATTGACTGCGTAATGCATTTCTGACGTCATTACTTGCGTATAATGCAGTGTTCATACTGTACTTTCTGTGAATTGATTCATATTCAAATATTTTCATGTTTTAGGAGAAGGCTCATGAGTGTTTTAATTTACACACTCCAAAGTCAAATTTTCTTCAAGCCATCACTAAAACAACAATTGAGAAACAGAAAGCACGAGGGGAACCTGGTTATCGTTCCTGTGACACCACTGCAATGGCGGTAGCTCTTGACAGTTCTATTATATTGGAATCTGTTAAAATGTTCACTGTAGTTGAGCTGAATGGAAGCAACACAAGGGGCATGTTGGTTGCTGATTGGAGAAATAAGCTGTGCAAGCCCCCCAATGTTACCATCGTCGAGAAAACTGACACCAAGAAATCGCTCACTCTATGGAGAGGCATGGTACTGGAGTGAATAATTAACAAAGTTAATTAAAATGAAGAAAAACGAAGTACGAAAATATGATGGCAATAAATATTAAATATGATTGATTTAATATTGTTTAACGTCCCTCTCGAGAATATTTCACTCATATGGAGACGTCACCACTGCCGGTGAAGGGTTGCAAAATTTAAGACTATGCTCGGCGCTTACGGCCTTTGAGCAGGGAGGGTTCTTTATCGTGCCACACCTGCTGTGACCCTGGACCTCGGTTTTTGCGGTCTCATCCGAAGGACCGCCCCATTTAGTTGCCTCTTACGACAAGCATGGGGTACTGAGGACCTATTCTAATCCGGATCCCCACGGGAAAATATTAAATATGAAGTTGCATTTGTAAAACTTAACGTCTAGAAATGATGGTTCGTCTTGTTTTAATACGTAATCAGTAGTATTCAAATAGGAAGGACAACTTTTTATGAAATTCATGGTCAGAACGAATTTTTTTTGTAAAGGTCACTGGAATGGCTACACACCTAGCGGATGTGGTTTAAATTCTATATTTATGTTTGATTTTCAGTTAATTTTAATGGTTCCTGTGATTATTACTTTACAAATTGATAGTGGTTGGAGAAACAAGCTATGGAAACCCCTAAATGTTACCATTTTAGAGAAAACTGACACCGAGAAGTTGATAGTTCTATGGAGAGGCATGGTACTAGATTAGAGTGGATGATTAGCAAAATTGATTGAAAGAAAAGATGGTTATTTTATTTAACGTCCCGCTCGAGAATTATTCACTCATATGAAGGTGAAGATAACGGATAATGATCAATCCCATAACTCCTATAAACAATACAAAATAGATAGTTGGGCAAACACGGACCCCTGGACACACCAGAGGTGGGACCAGGTGCCTAGGAGGAGTAAGCATTCCCTGTCGACCGGTCACACCTGCCGTGAGCCCCATCTCCTGATCAGGTAAACAGAGTTATCCGTAGTCAAAATCATTGTGCCAAGAACAGCCTAACCTAATCGGTATGAAACACGTCAGACAGCATTTGACCCAATGATAGGATGTATTGGAAAACTAGATTGTTATAACGACCATAGAATTTGCGAGATGCTTCAATCGAGACTGTTGAAACCCCTGCACCATCAACTTGTTTGTCAGTAGCTTGCCTCTATTTAAAAACTGACTATTCGCAGAACAAGCTCTTGCGTATCGAATCAGTTGAGATATATAAACACCATATGCAGGTGACACTGGAACATTGCTACATAAATATGGGAAGTTGACGATGGAGAAGCTGAAATCATCGCGTTTGTCATACAGTTGATTTGTCAGTTTGCCGTTAATATCTACTTTTAATAAAATATCTAAGTATGAGGCAGAAGTGAACGACTCTGTGGTGTCTTTTATTTTGAGCTCACAGGGATATATCGAATCGACATATGAATGAAAGTTATTAATAGATAAAACGTCGTCGATATATCTAAATGTCAAATTTAAGGCCACAGCAAGAGAGTTTTTCTTCTCACGTAGAAATTTTTGAATTATTTCTGCTTCATATGAATACAGAAACAGGTCAGCTAACAATGGAGCACATATGGAGACATCACCATTGCTGTTGAATGGCTGCAACATTTAGGGTTATGCTCAGTGCTTACGGCCTTTGAACAGGGAGGGATCTTTATCTTGTCAGACCTGCTGTGCCACGGGGCGTCTGTCTTTTCGGTCCGTTTGGAATGGAACGGAAAACATGTTATGTAATGACAAGAATGTAAATCGGCAACGCAATAAACCGTTAGACAAGCAAAGTGATATTAACACTGCTGATAGACTCTAAACAACATGATATACTGTAAACAGCTGCTGATATACTCTAAACAACTGACATACTCTAAACAAGTGATATACTCTAAACAATGAAGTCCGTGGGAATCCGGGTTGGAATAGGTTCTCAGTACGCCTTGCTTGTCGTAAGAGGCGACTAGATGGGGCGGTCCTTCGGATGAGACCGCAAAAACCGAAGTCCCGTGTCACAGCAGGTGTGGCGCGATAAAGATCCCTCCCTGCTCAATGGCCAAAAGTGCCGAGAATAGACCTAAATTTTGCAGCCCTTCACCAGCAGTGGTGACGTCTCCATGTGAGTGATATATTCTCCAGAGGGACGTTAAACAATATAAAATATATCTATATTTACTCTAAAACTTCATAGTTATTTCGGATTTCAAAGATTTCGGTTGAGCATCACTGAAGAGACATTATTTGTCGAAATGCGCATCTGGTGCATCAAAATTGGTACCGTATAAGTTTTACATCTAAACATCTGATATACCCTAAACAACTGATATACTTTAAACAACATGACCATCTCTGTTCTAGGCCTTCCAAAGGACGAAATCTTGTTTGAAATTGAGTAATCTATACTGTCTTATTACGTATGTCAAATTTCATGAGAATGTACAGAACTTGTGAAGTGTAAGTTGAAAAATCATGCACAATGTTCTGTTTTAAGGGATTTGTGAAATCTTTTCCTTAAGGAGGTATACTACATCGTCATAATGGCTGACTTCTTTTTAAAACATGAATGAAAATATAGATATCAGCAATATTTGTACTTTTCTTTTAAATTTGATTGCATAGCTGGGTAGCTTAATCGGTTAACCATTCCACAGCTGACCTGTAAATCATGAGTTCGACTCAAGCAGGTGATTTTATTTATGTTTTTACCCATATTACTTTCTACTAAAACTGCAATTTTAAAAACTAAATAAAGTAAATTTCAAAATATCATTGTAGTACATATTCTCCATTTTATCATCCATATCAAATCATTCCTTTTCTATTAACAATAACCATTTTCATTCTTATGTCGATTCGATGTATACATGTGAACTCGAGATAAAATACACCAGAGTCCTCCACATCTGCTTCTATTTAGATATCTTAATTGAAAAAGAATGTTAACAGTAAACTAACAACTCAACTTTATGATAAATGGGATGATCTCAGCTTCTCCATTGTCAACTTACAATTGCTTATTTATGTAGCAATATTCCATTATCACCTGCATATGGTGTTTATATCTTTCAACTCATTTGATACGGAAGAGCTTTTTCTTCGTATAATTACTTTTTAAATCGAGGCAGGCTACTGACAAACAAGTTGATGTCACAGGGGTGTTAACAGTCTCATTTAAAGCCAGCATCTCCCAAATTCTAAGGTCGTTATAATGACCTAGTTTACCAATACAACATATTTTTTGTGTCATGACGTATTTCATACCGATTGTTAAGACCGTTCTTGGCACCACACTGATTTTGACTACGGATTACTCCGTTTACCTGATCAAGATATTGGCCTCACGGCGGGTGTGACCGGTTGACAGGGTATGTTTACTCCTCCTAATCACCTGATCTCACCTCTGGTATATCCAGGGGTCAGTGTTTGCCCAACTCTCTTTTTTGTATTCCATATATAAGTTATGAGATTGATCACTGTTCGTTTTTAGCTCACCTAAGCGGAGGCTCAAGTGAGCTTTTCTGATTAAAATTTGTCCGTTGTCTGTCGTCGGCGTAAACTTTTCACATTTTCTTCTTCTTCAGAACGTGACGTCTTCTTCTGAACCATGATATTGTATCACAAGAATATAAAAAGACATTCAATTTCTTACTAAATTGGGGTTCATGATAGTCTTTATTTAGACGAAATGCTTGAAAATGAAAATAACGCGGGGTGAAAAGATGGAAGATGTAGCGTTACCAGGGTGAAAAGATATCAAAGATTCCCATATTGATTAACATCATCTAGTAAATTCACAATTCTAAGTTTTTCCGTCACACATTATATTCTGATTTATGGAATGAATCTTTTTCTTTTTCGGTGAGCAATTGTGTGAACAGGTTGATTCACAGGTCAAGTAGATGGGACAAGCTCTTTATATATAGAAACATAATCTCGAAAAAGATTTCAAGCATTTGAATATATCTACATTTCCTATTTTTTTCCTTTGATACACTTGAGGGTATGAAATGCGACGCTTCACATCGGTATACTTCATGAAGTGCGTTATTTCTTAGAGATCAATACTGCCACACCATCAAGAATACAACATTTATAGAAGTTTAATGATAATGATGTGCTTGCTATTCTTCTACGATCAAATTTAAAACGCGCAGAAATTAAATGGAGGACAACTTTGAACTAGCTGCAGCAAGGTAGTAGCTGGCCTGATGAATGATTAACCCTTGTGAAATTGGTTCGCCATACTTATGGGATGGGAAAGAAAAGTAAAAGAAAGTTTTCCTTACTATCTAAGATAAGGTACTATCTAACATTTATACATGCTCAGACTCCCTTTGATAAATGAACAAATGACATCTGTCGAAAACTTCCCAACTTAAAAGCTCTATTACTAGCAGACACATGGCACGTTTCAACATTGAGAGATTTAAAGCTGACATGAATTAATAAATATAGTATAATTCTATATGTCCACCATATTTCTCTGCTAATCCGCCATATTAGTTGGAATTTCTATTGTTATATGTATCAGGGTTCGCATGGTATATAAGGGGACGAGCTTTGCTACGCTTCACTTCATATCAGTGTCTTCGATTTACCTGTGCGGGTAGCTTCGACAGGTAACACGTACATCTCCGATACTAATTTATAGGACATCAAGAAGAAATGAAATCACGTTTTGGAACACCACGCAGTGCTCAAAATTATATATTTGGATAAATATATATAGAATGCTTTTTCTTTACGTGAACGTGCGTACATTTGCATTAAATACGTCAAAACTATACAAAAAATGCGAAGAAATATTTCATCTATTATCTATTGATAAAATGGAATAAGCAAAGGGTATACAATCTATACCATTCACAATTACTTCAAGTAAAAGGCAAATACATAAATACTACTGTACTTATAAACATGGCATGTCTCCTCGCCATGAAAACGCATCGAATGCGGACGACAATTTACCTGGGCCTACTCGTAATATCTGTAAAGGACCGCAGATGTACTTGTACACTTGTCGAAAATATTCAAGTAGTAGTAAAACTCCCTTTATTTGCATAATCCATGAAACAAAACGATGAACTCCATTTGAATTCCAACAATAAACAACATTGTACAGACTGCGACACACTTAGCCCGTGCCGATCAGCTATCTTCAATCAGGGGAAGTATCAGTGTAGAATATTTACCCTGTATTGTGCATGACTCCTTATACCATATGATTTACTGGTCAGAGTATTGCAGATTTATAAATCAGGAAATCATTTAGGTTCATAAATTTGCATATACAACACTGTACGAGTGTACGGGATGAGAGAGAGAGAGAGAGAGAGAGAGAGAGAGAGAGAGAGAGAGACGATGATCTTGTAATAATCGTGCTCTTATTAAGACAAATGATATCGTTAATTCAATAAAAAGAGAACAGTACTAGTAACTCAATATTGCTCTCATTAATTGATAATACAGATTTATTTGATTCATTTAAAGTACACAATTAAAAATTAAACATATTTTTAAGTAATGTTATTTTCAATTACTTCATTTTATGCTAATTTGGCGCTCAATAGATCTTATATATCTATGCAATTTTGCGTTATTACATTCTGCGTCGAACTCGACGCAAATTGTACTAATGCAAAATGTAATAATCGAGTTTATCATATTATGCGTCGTTATTAAACATCAAGGGGAGAGGACAAGAGTGTCTGTCCCCCACCCTTAATAACAATATTCATTTTTTGTTATTTTGTGATGCAAATAAAAGAATTGGCAAGTTGAATTGCAAGAAATTTTGAAGAATCTAATTTTCCATTTTCCCCCTGTTGTACCCCCCCACCCACCCACCCCCCACCCCCCCCCCCCCGAAAAATGACGATATATGTCTCGCAATATATTGAGTGACAACCCCTCCCCCACTTACCCCAGCTTGAAAGTTCTGATATAATAGTAGAAGACACACACCACCACCAATTATGAAGATATTATGAGGCACTCATAGTAGAGGATTCTAACCACTCCATCCCACCCCCAACGATTGAAGAAAATGAAGTGTAGGGGAAATTATTGAGGTAGTCAAAGTAAACAACTCTTTAACCCTTCACCCCCACATTAGGACTTCGAACATTGGACAAACATCTTGGTTTGTTTGGGTGTTTTGTTTTATTTTATTGCTGTTTTCGTTCATCTTTTTTAATAATTATTTTGAATGGCAAGAAATTTTGACGAATCCAATTTTCCTCTGTTGTACCCCCCCCCCCCCCCCCCATAAAAATGACGATACATGTCTGGTTATTACATGTATATTTTGCTTTGCAACACATGCATTTATACTAATTGTATGGTGTAGAATTGTACCCTTTACCAAGTTTTCCTTCATTTACACAGTATAAGGAATGGTAAACCAAAATCACAAAACAAAATTCATAAATACCAAGATATTTTCAAGCGTAGGTACTTTATTCATGAATACATAGATACATGTATTCAGAAAAATCGCATGTATGCATTGCAGGACTATATCATATGTGTGTTTTAACGTTTCTGTAACATGCCATAATGATTACTTTCAGGCTTGAGTGTAATTTATTCATAAATATTTTCATTTCGTAGATCTGGCGCAATGGATATATACTGAAAATAGACATACCGCTGTACGTCGAAATTTAAAATTCAAATGTATTCGATAAGAAATCATTAAAATTCGTGTTGAGGTTTTATTTGATATGATAATGCCAATATACTGTAATGCATTAGTAGGATATGCAAAAGGCAAGAGTATAAACATTTTCCTTTTTCATTATTAGTATCAATATCTATATATTCACGAAAAAACATTATATAATTTATATCCGGATTCATATACCGATTTAGATATCAATAAAAACAAAGCTGCATAGTTTGGGGAGGGGGTTCTAATGAGTCTGATGAAATTAAAAGAAGGAACCCCACATTTGCATTCAAACTAGATGTACTTCAAAATGAATTAATTTTTGCTCTGACTGAAAGCATGATTCTAAATTCGGGAACGAATCTTGCATACAAAATAATTAATAGGGGAACACATAAATTCGAGCTCCTTTGAATTTTAATGAAATGCAGGTATGCACCTTTCTTTCAACACGAATTGATATGTTGTTTCAGGCACGTATACAGGGGGTTGAGGTGGGCAGGGAGGCTGGTCTGCTCTCCTCCACGTTTTTGACAATTTACTTTTTTCCGTTATTCTAACATACAAAGTCAGTAATTTCTACATGCGCAGTTCAAACTAATATTTTTTTTTTTAAATTGTAATGAATTCAATTATAAGCATCAACTTCTGTAAGTTTCCAATACATGTATATTGTAATTCACAAATTTTTAAATAGCTGGAAATTTTTAATGCTTGTAAGCTTACATTTATATCAGTGATCGATTTTCTTTCCTTCTGTGAAATGATATATTGTATATCGAAGTAAGACTCTCTCTCTCTCTCTCTCTCTCTCTCTCTCCTGTTCAATCAATGAATATGGACATACATAGACCGTAAATAATTATATGGTTCCCAAAGAGACAATAAAACTATTTTTTGTTTATATATTTCCTTTTATATGTGTCTTTGTGTAATCAACTGTTTATTATGGATTGCAAATGCAATACCCGCATTTTCACACAGGTGTATATTTCGATCATTATTCCCTTATTTGTATATCCAAGTTTGTATATGATCATCAATAAATTTTGAATTGTGCACGCAATATATCCAACCAGATTCTCAGTGTATATGGTTAGATTCCCGATTTCTATAAACTGCAAAACCTCGACCAGACAAGCATTCAATACAGGAAAAATTTTCGACTCTGACATCTTCCCTGATTGAAGACACCCTGTTTGGCACGGGTGAAGTGTGTCGCAGTCTGTATAATGGAACGACAACGTGTTGTAAAGTTCTAACGAGATACAAATGGAGTTTATCATTTTGTTTCGTGGATTTATCAAAATAAAGAAAATCTAATATTTTCGGTAAGTGCACATCTCCGATATCTGTTGAGTAGACGTCCGTATTTGATGCGCTTTTTTTTTTTTTTTTTTTTTTTGGCGAATATGTCATGTGCATTACATATTATGCATATGGCATGCACCTGTGTTTTGCAAGAATTGATATAAATAATAGATTTTATGCTCTTTGCTTATTCCATTCTATCAGTATGTAATTGGCAAATGATTTTTCCGCATTTATTTCATAAGAAACTGCAAATACTTGCATGCACTTGCAAGTATACAAGAAAAGCTCTTTTTTTTTTTTTTTTTTTTTTGCATTTTTGTCAAAATTATCTAACCTTTCAGAATGTTGCATTGGTATACAATAAATATATTGTAATTTGAGGAAATCATGTTTTAAAATGTTTCTCATTCCCTATATATTACTATCGGAGATGTGCACTGGTCGAGTCCACCTAGAAAAATCAAAGTGTGACAATCACATTCGGGGTATATACGGGTAGAGTAAATTAGGCTACCTGAGAGAAATATGGCGGATAAGATGAGAAAGGTGTACGTATTTATTAATTCATGTCAGCTTTAAACATTTTAACGTTAGAACAATATTGAAGGAACAACATTCTGACAACGTAGATCATACTAAGATGTATATATATACTTCCTCGTTGAAAGAACGTTTTTAAAAAGTTCAGTGGCGGATCTAGATGGTGTTATGGGGTTGACACCCCCCTAGTTGAATAAATTAATTCACAGCCGATTGTTCTAGATCAACTTACATGCTTTATACAGGAGGATATGGACTGCGACGCTTTACGCCTACATACTCCAGGCCCCAGGATCATGTAACAAACCCAGACTTAAGCCAAATTTTCAATCACCTGTAAAATATTCATTACTTTTGAACTGAACCTCTTAATTTGCAGACACTAGAAATTCAATGAAACAATATTGAATAGCAATATTATTTTTGGAATGATTGACTTCTCAATCATTTCATCACAATATTCAGATTTTGACTTTAGCTTAAGATGTTTCATGATCCTGGGGCCAGGAAGCGCGTTAGATCTTCGTGAAAAGTATGTCGGCGTGATGCATTGCTGTTCATATCGCATGTATTTCTAAAAAATGGAATTGTTTTGTATATTTACATTCAGTTTTCATTTTTGTCGGATAATTTTAAGCTGTTACAATAGTAGTACTATTTTTATTAACATTCATACGAACATCATCGTTCACATTCACGAGAAAATGATTATCATTTAAAATACACATTGGAAATGTAAATATATTATTCATCAGACAATATTTGGCTTCTATTTGGGGGATGGAATCGGGGGGCCTCTGTTATGAGAGTGCATAAACGGTCTAGATAAAACCAATACGAAGGTCATATATCTAACACTACTATAAGTACAGAAATGGGACCCGAATGAAAATTCAAGTTCGTATTATTTGTATTTTCATTAGAAACCTTCCATATGTATGTTATTAAAATGTACCGTCTCATCGTCATTCAAAATTCATAGACATGTTTGCCTTCGTTAGATTTGCTTACTTCTGACAGGCATACAAATTGCGTCAGAGAAAAGGGAGAGTGAACCCACTTTTCATGAAAGGAGAAGATAACAAACAGTATAAATTACCACAAAATCTCATTTATTGTAGCGCACCAGAATTGTAATGTAATCTACCTGTATGAGAAAGACGAGAACTACGAACAGGACTTGGAGCTATATAGTGTTTCACAAACACATTAAGAAAAAGACATTTATCAAGAAAGAAAACCTTCGACAAAATGGAGAAGCAGAAGATGATAATCGACTGTGATACCGGAGTGGACGATGCCCAAGCAATAATGATGGCCCTATCCAGACCGGAAGTCGACGTCATAGCTATCACGTGTGTTAATGGAAACGTGGATATTGAAAACGTTTGCCGTAACACTTTGCGTGTTCTAAAAGTTTGTGATGCTTTACACGTAAGTAATTCAAAGTTGATTCTTAATATCGTTTTATATATTGTGTTCCTCATCACCAAGCACGTACTAATGTGTCTTACATTATCAGTAATATATGTAAAATCTATGATTTCACACTCAGTTGATAACTTTTGACATCAGTCATGATGGACAAAGGGTTTTCCAAAAGGAATGCAAAATAATGATGGCTGAGATACTGAGGGAATGGGGACTCTACATGTAGACCCCCAACGGGGTTCAGAAGGAAATGTTATACACTACAGCTAGATAAGTCCTTCTCCTGTTTATAATGTATGATAATTTTCAAAAGGATATTCACATCCGATCTCTGTGACAATGATGATTTTACAAATGTGCAACGATGGTCTTTATTTGTTCTCATAATACCTCTGTCATATCTATGGAGCGCCAAATTAACATAAACTCAAATAATAATTAAAAATCTCTTCAAATAATTAATGATATATTCAATTGAAGAAGGCAACATTAATGCGCGTATCAATTCAGTCCATGCGCGCAATAATTGAATTATTGTTCTCTTCAACTGAATTAATTATATCATCAGAGAGATGCGCGCAATAATTCTTTTAAAACTATCTTCAATTCAACATATCCTCGATTGAATTAATGATTCTTTAATTGAATTTTGTTCTCTTTAAAGGAATTGCGCGCATGAATGCCTCATTCAAAAGCGTTGTAAACAATTAAAGATATCTTTAGATTATCAAATCATTTATACCGAGCTCCAAATTAAATTTTGTCAGCAATAATTTCACCATATTGATGCACGCATCATATCTATTATTGTTCTCATCGATGGAATTAAAGCACGCATCAAATGCAATTATTGCACGCAATAATTGAATTGATGATATCTTTAAATGATTAACGATATCTTCAATCAATTGAGTTTATGTTAATTTGGCGCTCCATACATAGTTTATTTCCATTTCCTCGAGGAGTAAGAGTCTGGAGGACTATCAGCATTCACTCATCATGATGAAGTGTTCATCAATTTCAAGCAAAAATATTTTGACTGTGTCGTACTATTATCAATGAAAAGGTGAAGATAACTAACAGGGATCAATCTTATAAATCCCATAAAGAATACAAAATTAAGAGTAGGGCAACAAGGATCCCTGGACATACCAGAGGTGGGACCAGGTGTCGACTAGGAGCATCCCCAGTCGACTGGTCACACCCGTCGCGAGCCCAATATGGTAGGTCGTATGGTAAAGTGTGACGTGCTTGAAATTGTGGAACACGTGTATTGATTTGAATAATTAGAACATGGTACCTTATATCAGATACCAGTGTTTCGAGGATGCACAAGACCTATCATACCTCACGAAGAAGATGCTTCCCATTGCCATGGCTTAGACGGCATGGGCGACCTTCCGAACCCACCGGAAGTGGATTTATCGTGTATTCAAGAGGAACATGCGGTCAATGCGTTGATAAGACTTACAAAAAAGTATAAAGGTAATATAGTTAGGTTTGTTTCCACCGAAAATTACCAGTTACAATTTGATACATGCAAGATCGTAGGTCCCGCATTTAGTGGAGCTCTTATTAATGGTTGGTGGGTTGTATATTATTTAACGTCCCGCTAGAGAATTTTTCACTCATATGGAAACATCACCATTGCTGGTGAATGGAGCTCTTGTAGAAAGGAGTCTGGAAAGTGTACATAACTTGCAACACTGATCATTAGAATACATACATGTTTGATGCAAGTACCAATCAATTAAAATGTGAAACAAAACATATCAAAGTATTAGACTTTGGAGAAGTTTACTCCGATCGAAGTTCATATCTCATATCGGGAGAGAATGCAATGCATTTTCACCGGATGTTGCTCCTTGCAGATATTAATAGCAAATCAAGGAAGATCTACGTATCAAATGTTTACATTTGGGAATGCTTGTATTATTTTCCTCTCAACAAAAATCGTTTTAATTGCGTTCAATTTTATGGTAATAATAAGTACATTGTGAAAAATTGAATAAAAATGTATAAAAAGAATAAATTGCAGACATGATTTTGAATTTTATGACAGAACATTGTGCAGATTTAAAGTTGTCCATATCCTGTCATTTACGGAACTTGCGGAAGTATACGTAGTCTTCATGATCTTAATGTGTACTGATGATTTGAACATCAATATATATGGTATAGTTTTAGGTTAGCTATCAGCTTTTCTGAAATATATGTTGGACTGATGATATTGTAATTGGTGCTCTTGAAAATTTCCCAAGTCGGTATATTTATGTAATGATGTAATAGAAGTGATATAATTCTGCTTGCACAATTTGAAATTGCGTGAATAATTTCGTCTTTTTTTTATATATAGAAATGAAGTCGGTTGAAATGATTATGTATTTTACAATTTGTGCTTTAAAAAAAATCTCACATTTTTTGTTGACATATCCCCCACATTCTATACGAAAGATTACTGTACAAGTGTTGATAACAGGTGAAATTAAAATGGTCGCGATGGGACCGTTGACTAATCTTGGGGTAGCCCTTCGAATGGATCCCGATTTTTCCCGACGTCTTCAAAGCTTGGTAATAATGGGATGAAACATTCAAGGTACATATCTAACATCATCATATAGACTAAACGATAACAAAACGTGCAATCGATCAAATCACATGAAATTGAAAATGATCAGATGAAATGTAACAGAAACGTTTTTCCTTTAAATGTATTGAAGGCAAAGGGAATAGGTCCGCTTCTATTGCCTCGGAATTCAACTTCGGCACGGACCCAGAAGCTGCATATGTCGTTATCCACGAGATGGCGTGTGAGATCACCATTGTTTCCTTTGAAATCTGTCTGTCCAATACTTATCCATGGGTAAATTTTCTGAATACATGTTATAAATCTCAATCTCTAGAGTACCAATATTACCAGTAATACTAGTAGCACGCAGACTAAATACTAAAGATTTATTTTAGAATAGTGAATTTTAATCGATAAAAAAAAATACAATCAAAGACCTTGAAGTACATAGTACAAAATGTATTGGGCTTTCTGATAAACGTTAGTTTTGACATAATCACATTCCCATTTCTTTAGAATTAAAAAGTAGCATCAATATAGTGATTCTAAAGATCCACGCAAAAAAGTACGTGGGTTTTTCTTCTAAATGTGTCGATGGAACATCAAATATATATACTTTTCTAATTCTGGCGTGAGGCAAATCAAACTAAAAATGATTATGGAAGATTAGTTTTACTTCGGGAGATATAAATGACTGTCCAATTGACAAAAATAACTCGGAAAGTGTCATTCTCAGTATTTTGGACAGCAAGGTTTCATACCGGTTCACTCCCATATTACGGACGTCAAAAGAAAAAATACTTACCCTCTTTAAAAGTAAACTTAATCTCTCTCTTTCCAAAAATATGTCATGTTGCTGTACTCAAATATATACATGCAAATACAATATATATATATATATATATATATATATATATATATATATGCATGTACATGTCATTTATAAAATAAAATAAATTGAAATTTTCTATCGTTGTTTGATTTCCTTTCACTTATTTTTTTCATCCACCTTTTCAGTAAAGCACTCGTGGTTGTTGGTGTAGGTAGGCGTGTTTCAGAAAGGTCGCGAATCAGTTCTGAAGAAATGGGTGTGTCATTAGGCAACAATAAACATTTCATACAAATGAAAATGTTTATCACTTCAATGCGTCTGATTGTAGGGGGAAATGGGGTTTTCCCTGCCTCTTTACCTTTGACGAAGATGGCCATATACATTTGTAGTGTTGCATTTGTCGGTAGGTCGGTTGGTCGGTCTGTATAGACTATGGTGTTCGACCGCGATTACTAGAAAAACTTTCCTCCAATGGTTATCATACTTCATAGGCAGGTTAGCCATGAAAAGTAGATGACACCTATTTATCGCCAGATCAAAGGTCACATATCCTTTATATGATAGCAGTTGTTCGACTAATAGCTAGAGAGCCCAATATTAAATGATAAACATCAAACTTCATAGGCAGTTTTAGATGATCCTTGGTGATTATGAGGTCAAATTAAGGTCATGAGACTTTCTAGCATGCATACATCAGTTGTCCGACCATTTTCTAGAGAAGCCATTGATAAGTGGTCGTCATATTTGAATGGCAGGTTGGTCATGGCTAAGGGACGATCCCTATTAATTTTAAGATAAAGGTCACTTGGCTGTTTTGCATTCATAAGGTAATTTAGTCCCTTTGATATTTGATACGACCTCAACTGGTCGCTTTATTTCTGAACATGGATTTCAATTTGGGCATATCTTTTTGCGAACGTGTTTGGTGTTTAAAGTTTCCGAGCGAACACGTAATTTCTTTTTAAGCTTTTGTGAATACATGTCATTGTATCTTCGATCATATTATCCATTTAAGTTACCATGACGTCAATACCTGCGTAAAATGCAGTGTTCTGACGTCATTATCTGCGCAAAATGTAGTGTTCTTACGTCATTACCTGCGTAAAATATAGTGTTCTTACGTCATTATCTGCGTAAAATGCATTTTATGACGTCATTACTTGCGTAGAATGCAGTGTTCAACAACGTGTACTTAATTGATTCATATTCAAATATTTTCTTGTTTTAGGAGAAGGCTCATGAGTGTTTTAATTTACACACTCCAAAGTCAAATTTTCTTCAAGCCATCACTAAAACAACAGCTGAGAAACAGAAAGCCCGAGGAGAATCTGGTTATCTTTCCTGCGATACCACTGCAATGGCGGTAGCTCTTGACAGTTCTATTATATTGGAATCTGTTAAAATGTTCACTGTGGTGGAGCTGAATGGAAGCAACACAAGGGGCATGTTGGTTGCTGATTGGAGAAACATGCTGTGCAAGCTCCCCAATGTTACCATCGTCGAGAAAACTGACACCAAGAAATCGCTCACTTTATGGAGAGGCATGGTACTGGAGTGAATAATTCACAAAGTTAATTAAAATGGGAAAAATTACTACTATGTATATATGATTGCAATAAAATATTAGATATCAAGTTCTTATTTATAGAAATTTACTTATAGAAATTATAGTAGATCTACGTCGTAATCAGTATTAAAAAAGAAAGGACAACTCTTATGAAATTCATGGTCTATGGGTCTGACGGGAAATGTCTTTTAAGGTATTCCATGTATAATGAAAGGATAATGAACAATTTTGAAGGATTTAGATCAACTTAAAAGTTTATTGTTAAATAATGATGAAAGTGAAGCAGATGAAATTCACAAGACTGGTAAATGATAAGAAGCTGACCTTTTTGCACTTAAAATTTTTTGGAAATGTTGTCTGCCCTTTGTAAAAATTAGAATAATCTAATTTTCTAAAAATGTGTGTGGTCAATGATTAATTTTATTTCATATTTTCATAAAAAGAAAGTGTATGTAACTTTCTACCAAGAGATTAGTATGAAAATATAATTTGTTTTTAAAATATTGTAACAAAACATGCTTTTCCCATATGTTTCAATGTTAAATTCTATGTGAAATAAATCAAGCGATAAACAAAATTTTGAAAATTCCTATGGTGGATTATTTTTATTTGATGAACCCTTCAAAATGATACCATGATTATAAATATTCAACCATCCATTTATTAGATATGAAATATGGTCATTATACATTGGATACCTTAAGGTCACTGGAATGGTTCAGACCCTACATATGTATACATGTTTCAAAACTATCAGTTGTTTGATTTTCAGTTAACTTTAATAGTTCCTGAGATTATCACTTGATAGTGGCTATACTGAGCGTTTCCTCCCTGATCTGAACAGAGAAAACATAACAAATTCAAGGTGTAAACCATACCAGAATATTCAAGGCACGTTAGTTGCTGATTGGAGAAACAAGTTGTGCAAAACCCCAAATGTTACCATTGTAGAGCAAAACGACATAGAGAAGTCGCTAGCTCTATGGAGAGGCTTAGTAGTGGAGAGGAGAATTAGCAAAATTGACTGAAATGAAAGATGATTGTTTGCATAAGTATTGTTTACTTTTTTCACTCATATTGTCGTGAAGGGCTGCAAATTTTAGGCCTATGCTCGGCGCTTACGGATTTTGAGTAGGGAAGGATCTTTATTGTGCTACACCTGCTGTGACACGGGACCTCGATTTTTGCGGTCTCATCCGAAGGACCGCCCCATTTAGTCGCCTCTTACGAGAGGCAAGGGGTATTGAAGACCTATTCTAACCCGGATCCCCACGGGGATTGGAATGAAAGAAATTAGTACTAGAATATGATTGCATTAAAATATTCTAAAGTTTCGTTGCTTACTCATGGTATTTTTTATTTAAATTGCAATATTTTGACAAAGAAGGCTTTATCATGATATAAAAAACTTCCACTGCTACAGCCATGAGCAGCTAGTGATGTCTCAAATAAATATGAGTAAACATCTTCGAATGAACGTAAAACAAATAAACAAAAAAGGACAATTTTCCAATCTTGCACCTCACCCGATTATCTGTTTTCGAATTGACCTTCGATGAAGAATAAATCAACTATTTGGTTAAGTAAACGAACTACCTGATCAGAATATCAATTACTGATAGTCAAACCTAGTGCATCGTCACTTCCGGTATGCAATGCCCTTCGAATTTACAATGTGTGGAAAGGAATGTAAGCATCGTTGAGCACACTGTTATAATGGTTAGGACCTAAACATACAACGCAAGAAACAAGTAGAAGAGCAAATCGCAGTGATACTAACACCATATACTGTAAACAACTGATATACTGTAAACAACATGATATACTCTAAACAACTGATATACATGTACTCTAAACAACTGATATACTGTATAAAAAAAACCCTGATATACTGTAAACAACTGATATACTGTAAACAACTGATATACTCTAAACAACATGATATACTGTAACCATGATATACTGTAAACAACATGTTATACTTTAAACAGCTGATATACTCTAAACAACATGATATACTCTAAACAACTGATATACTGTAAACAACATGATATACTGTAAACAGCTGATATACTCTAAACAACTGATATTCTGTAAACATCTAATATTCTCTAAACAACATGATATACTGTAAACAACTGATACACTCTAAACAACTGATATACTGTAAACTGACATACTCTTTAAAAACATGATATACTGTAAACAGCTGATATACTCTAAACATCTGATATACTCTAAACAACTGATATACTCTAAACAGCTGATATACTCTAAACAGCTGATATACTCTAAACAACTGATATACTGTAAACAACTGATATACTCTAAACAACATGATATACTCTAAAACATGATATACATGTACTCTAAACAACTGATATACTCTAAACAATTGATATACTGTAAACAACTGATATACTGTAAACACCATGATATACTCTTAACAACATGATATACTCTAAACAACTGATATACTGTAAACAAAATGATATACTTTAAACAGCTGATATACTCTAAACAACATGATATACTTTAAGCAACTGATAAACTGTAAACAGCTGATATACTGTAAACAACATGATATACTCTAAACAACTGATATACTGTAAACAACTGCTAAACTGTTAAAACATGATATACTGTAACCATGATATACTGTAAACAACATGCTATACTTTAAACAGCTGATATACTCTAAACAACATGATATACTTTAAGCAACTGATAAACCGTAAACAGCTGATATACTGTAAACAACAAGATATACTCTAAACAGCTAATATACTCTAAACAACTTATATACTCTATACATCTGATATTCTGTAAACAATATGATTATCTTTTAAATTCCTCTGTTCTGTGTATCCCTAGTGACGAAACCCTGTGCTACAATATCATAGGACTTTTGAAATTGAGTTACTAGTACTGTCTTATTACAACTTGTGAAGTGTAAGTTAAATGCATGATCATGCACAATGTTCTGTTTTAAGGGATTTGTGAAATCTTTTCCTTAAGGAGGTATACTATGCCGTCATAATGTCTGACTTCATTTTAAAACATGAATGGATATATAGATATCAGCAATATTTGTACATTCCTTTTAAATGGGTGGCTTAGTCGGTTAATGTGTAACTGCTGATCCATAATTCAGCAGGGGTATTTATTTATTTTTTACCCATTTTACTTTCTATTAAAACTGCATTTTTTTACTTGATAAAGTAAATTTGAAAGTTACCAATTTCAAAATATTACTGTAGTACATATTCTCCATTTTTTCATCCATGTCAAATTTCTCTGGTGTGTCATTCCTCCTTAAATGACCGATATATATGTTTGAAGTTTCAGTACTATATAAATATTGCATGTAGTTGAGGGTAACATTGGAAATTTTCACCCCGAGAAAACCATTGTCAACCGAGGCGTAGCCGATATTTCGTATTTCGATGCGGGTACTCGCGTTTATCGACGTCGTCTAGCAATCTACGGCGAACCGTACGCGCATAAATTTGACGCATGTGATAATTTTTTATAATATCACCCGTTGTCAAGTACTGTTACCCGTTGCTAGATATTATCACCCTGGGGTTCGTGTTTTCTGTTCTCAGAGGGTAACAATATGTTTTTTTCAAATGCTTCTCGACCAATCAGATTCGAGTATTTTACATGAAAGTATAATAAAATCAGTTAATTAAGGACAACCTCCAACTAAGAAACTAACATCTGTCATGTCGATGGAAGGGCATATAATATAAATGATACATTGTATGAGAAGAGGAACAATATTCTACTCAATATCGTTGTTGCTGCCCGAATATCTATGGGCGGCGGAAAAGGTAAAAATGATGTTAATGCAAAACAAACATACAAAACAAAGCAGCTTAAGATAAAATCAACAGACAGGTGCTTTACAGTAGCACCACGGTGGTAGCTGGTCTGATAAATGATGGAACTCTCTTCCTGTGAAAATGATTTGCCATACCTATAGATGGCGTGGAATGGGAAACACAAAAAGTGTTTCCTTACTATCTAAGATGAGGTACTACCTAACATATATACATGCTCAGACTCGCTTTGATAAATGAACAAATACCATCTGTCGAAAAGTCCCCAACTTAAAAACTCTATCACTAGCAGGCACATAGCATGTTTCAACATTGAGAGATTGAATTCAATGTGTATTAAACATTCTACCGTTAGAACAATATTGAAGGAACAGCATTCTGACAACGTAGATCTTACTAATATGTTTCCTCTTTGAAAGTTAACGTTTAAAAAAAAGTTCAGTGGCGGATCTAGAGGGGGTTACGAGGATTACCTCCCTCACCCACCCACCCACCAAATTGAATACTTTTAACAAAAATGGTCATTTTTCATCACCAGCCCTTTAGGTCGGAAAAGGTATATAAACTTGAGTAGCAATCCCCTCCTCTTAAAATTGTTTTTAATCCGCTACTGAAATTAAGCTACAACATTTTTTTCAAGCTCTTTGGAACAAGGTTCCATATCTTGTATTAAAGAAATATCTTCATTTACTAAAATTCCACGTAGTTTCAATGTTAGATTGATATTGGTATTTCAGCGTTGATTCAACGTTCTCTTTAGTGTCCTTTGAACATGTTGAAAGTTTGTGAAAATTAGAGGGGGGGGGGGGGGTGATTTGTAATTTAAAAAAAAAAATGTAGGAATAATTATTTTATAAAGATTCTGGTGATTCTTTTGAAAATCTTTAATTGAACGGTTAGTTTTAAATGTCTTTTTAATGTTTGAAAAATACATTACGTGTGATTTAGATCATTCACATTGCACTTTGTCCTTATTTCAAACGTTTAAAATGTCCGACACCTTAGGTGCGATGCACGTGATACTTGTGAATTTGAAGAGCAACTTCACTTCAATTGACCATTGATCTATCAAGTTCAACATTGAAAATTTATTTTGAATCAACGACAATACATAATATACAGTGTATGTCTGTTAGGTCTGAGAGGATTTCTTTTCTCCTCACAATGATTATCCTTGGGATAATGGAATGAATTAGAAATGCATATTCACCATTTACATGTAAATAGAAAAATAAAATATATCATAATGACACAATAACAGAAACCAAACTAATCGTTGAATACATGTACTGTTGTGTATGATGATCATGTTGTCATTAACTGTGAAATATTCGGATTTTTTTTATGAACATTGTGCACATTTCTTTCGTCTGATTTAAAGGGGCATGGACACGATTTGGACTGAAATTTTTCAAATTTTATTTCCCATATTTTTAATGTTTACAATGCTTAACCAAAGCATTTCTAATGGTCAGCAAAAATTTGAATGTCATTTGTTGAGTTACAAGTGAGAGAGCACTCACAATTCTTTGTTGTATGAACAAGGCTTGTTCCATGTTTTTGTTTACATATAGCGTGCTTAAACAAAATAGCCTGTTTAGAACAAAATGAGTTGTGACAAACACTAGAAACACCGTGTTCAGATTTAATTTGTAAATTGAAAAATCTGCTTCAAACAAAACCTTTACTAGTATATTGAACCTATGTAAACAAAAACATGACACGAGTCTTGTTTTTTCTATTCAATGTTTTTCTATTGAAAGATTTATCAAAACCATATACCTGTAGAAGAGCATACATGTACTTCTGGGGAGTAGAGTATGTTGTTTTATACTTCTTTTAAATAATCTGAATGCCTCGATCCCCCCCCTCTTTTTTTAAACTTCCGTCTGAATGCATGTCTATATGTATATGATTCTCTTCAGTTTGTAATTATTCTGTATTGACAGAAATACTTCCGCACTGCTCGATACTATGGGGTGAATTCGCTGTTTATTTCCTTATTTAAGTTAAAGCCCAGCTGGTTGTACAAGTATATGTCAGTGTTTGGACAAATATTCCTGTACTAAAGGACGTAATGACCATGTTGATGTGGTAAGTTCACGTTCACCTTCAATACACACTGTTTACAACATGAAATATTACGTGTATTTTACCTTTTACTGTTCGAGAATATACAAAATTACACGTATTTTATCTTAAATTACGCCCCATTCACAGGGGCTTCTTATCCATTTTGTTCTCAATCTATATATAAATATCTAACAAGGGATGACACGAAAATAGGATACCGGTTGTAAACAAAGCTCAAAATCACCTTAGTTCCAAGAAACAGATCGAATCTTCTTATACAAAGGGTGTTAAACATCTCGTAATACAAGTCCAACGTAGTCCGATCCTTTCATATTTAATTTAATGAGTTTTATAAACGAAAATAATTCAAGCTGTCTGCGTTGTCGTCGATCACGCACAGGAAAAGATAACTCCTGCAATAAAACTAACTTCCAGCTTTCGGAAACTCTCGGGAGTGTTTATATTTAGACGAAAAATCTAGAATTTTTTTAACGCAAATAACGGTATTTAAAACGGGATTTGTTTTTCTTTGTAAGGTAATATTTTATTTCAGCCTGATTTTAAATGCAGTGTACAACACTTCAGTCTATAAAACTCATTAAATCGAACATAAAAGGATTGGACTACGTTAGTTTTATTGCAGGAGTTATCTTTTCCTGTGCGTGATCGACGACAACGCAGACAGCTTGAATTATTTTCGTTTATAAAATTCATTAAATTAAATATGAAAGGATCGGATTACGTTGGACTTGTATTACGAGATGTTTAACACCCTTTGGATAGGAAGATTCGATCTGTTTCTTGGAACTAAGGTGAATTTGAGATTTGTTTACAACCGGTATCCTATTTTCGTGTCATCCCTTGTTCCCCTGTGCCCCATTGGAGAATTTTCACTTTTAGTATTGTGACGTCGCCAGCTGTAGATTTATGAAAAGCCAAAGGGTTCAATATTCTATCTTTGTAATTTCCTAAATGCGCCATCGGTTCAATGTAAATAGAAAAATGAATCGTTATCTTGACATTTGTAGTGCATAACGGTATATTCGTCATTTGAATTGCGTAAGATGTAAATGGAATATATGTTTGTGTAGATGCGTAACAAGTGAATGCATTATTTATTTAATGTAAATTTGAAATTGGATCTTCGTCATCCATAGTTGAGCATTTGCACATTGTAGTTTGTTAAAGGACACATCGCATGTTTTTAAAGTTTTTAATTTTTTCAGCAAAATTAATTCATTTCATGCCTAAAACTACTTTACATGTGTTTTAAATGAAACAGTTTGCGTAGTTTTCGAGTTTGAAAGCGATGAAATTCAAATCTTGCGATATGCATATTTTCTTCGATATTTTACGCGCCATTATCTGTGACGTCATATGCGACCTCGAGCGAGAAGATTTGAAAACAGTTGATAGTCATTTCATAAACAGATTAGATTTAATTGACAAGCAAACAATTATCACATTAACAGCTTGTAAATAGCACTGCATTAGGGTGTTTTGTGCCGTTTAAGGGTGTACTTGCTGTCAGTAGAGAAGATTTGGACTGTGTTTTTTTCAATTTTCGAAGGAAGGTATGAGGGACAAGACATGAATATTTTTTGTCGGCACAACGACTTTGCCATAAAACCCCCCAGTAGAATTTGTCCCTGTACTTTTTTAAACAAGCACTTGGACAAATACGTAGATAAACTGCGAGAAAATGGTTCTATCGAAGCTACGCACTGTTACATATAGGCCTACGGCATATGCTTTCCGTTCTGCTCTCGAATTCAATACACACTCGCACCAACTGACCTTCACCTTGTAACAACATATAGGCAGAACTTTGCTAACAGTGTCTACCAACTGGTAGTTTTAAAAAAGAGATTTAAAGATAAAAGATAATTGAACTTTCAATTTTAAATAATAAAATATAATATTTCCCGACTTTGAATTGAATTATAATGCTTACATTTTTTTTAAGGAACGCGTACGTGTTTACAACAACAGCACGCCGCGCTCCCACTTCCTAAGTAACAACGTGTTGATAACAAAAAAAAAAATGATTAGGCCTAATAAAATTGCTTTAATAAAATAATTTAAAAGTATTGTGATTTTCACAATAAGTTTGATCATTATTATTATTTTTTCTTTTTCGAAATGCACCCGTGACAGTCAGGCCTAGTTGTCATTGATACATAATCGTATCATAATTTAGGTCTATCTAACTTCTCCAAAAATAAATTTAATAATATATTGCACTGTTTATTTTAGAAAAGCAACACCGCTAATTACAGTTGTTTACAGAAATGGCATTACCAAATTGTGTTTAGACAGTGATCCCATGTAAACATTATTTACTCGCAAATTTATGCAGATTTCATACTCGCTTTCCTTGCTATATTTGGGTCGCTATTTGTATGCACTGGTGGCTAAAAGATATAAGACTCGGGAAATTTGTCAACATCGAAATGAATGTTATCCATGGTAAATAAATTAGGCTCCTAAAACCCGAGTTTTTAAAAATATCTAACACTACTTTTACAACAAGTTGATCGACGAAGGTCGCATATGACGTCACTGTACCACGTGACTACCTATCTAATTAACTAGGCTTTTTGAAATTGGGGCTTAGATTTAAGTCCGTATTGTGGCTAATTATCGCATTACTTCAGCGAACGAACTATTACAATTAATTTCTATAAGCATAAGGAAGACAAAATGCATATAATTCTGTATACTTTGAAAACACGAGATGTGTCCTTTAAGCCTATGCGAGTTGTGGTAAATGTGTTTTGGTAATCCGTCCGATGTTAGTTCGACATTCGCATTTGCTCAATTCAACATTTGTTCGTTGTTCTACCATTATGACGACAGAGGGCGCGCGCTACATCTTATCCTTTGGGAAACAGCTATAGAATCATATAGGAGGACCAGTTAACACTCGGGACTACTTGGGTGTCAAGCACACTCAACATTAACCGGTTGGCGCTAAAAGTCGTTGAAAATGTGCTGCTGAAGTAGTTTGATCAGAGACTTGATGTAGAACATTGTTGTAAGTATCAATATAGATGACTCGACTGATTTTTTCCATGAGTTTACTTTAAACAAACAGTGTATGCCATTTAGTAACCATATACCACCAGGGACGTTACATTTATTTGTGCGAGACCAAAATCTCTTGTACATATTTGCTTTGATTGGGATTGATTTTCGTTTTCGCGCCCCTTCCCCACCATTTTTGCATTACTGTCACTGAAATACGTAATTCACAATATTAAATAGTTAATATGTACATTGGGTAAGTATTCTAAAACACGCAAAAACTATTCTGGTTTCATAGGCGTCGGAAAGTCGGGGGGGGGGGGGGGGGGTGTGTGGCTAAACCAACAAAAAAGTTTCTACGTCGTTTGGGGGTGGGTGGGTTATTATGTCTATTATGTCTATCTTTGCAAAAAAAGTAGGGGGGGGGGACTAAGCCCCACCCTAGGCCCCCCCCCCCCCCCCGGTTCCGACGCCTATGGGTTTTATATTTGTAAACAAAGTGAATCAGTTATCATTTACCAGTTGTTTTCATTAATTGACAGCCAACCTTGCATGTAACGTATTTAAAGTTTTTATGTAATAGACCAGTCGGGCTATATTTCCATAATTTTTACTAGGCCAGGCCATAAAACCAGTAGCCTGAGCCATGGCCTAGATTTGAATTTTACATTATTTCCACAAGGACTTGTTTCGTATCTGATCACCCCCTTCTTTTTCTCTCCACAAGATAGCTAACTCAATTTCAGACACCCCAATTTCAAAACTCCTATTTTTGTTAAAAATGTATCATTAATCAACATTACCGGGGGTGTTTTGATATAGTTTAATTTGAGATACTTTTCTCTTGTCAAAAAAATTGTTCCAGTTGTCCTCTGTCAAGCCTCTTTATTGTAAACCACTCATTTTGTCTGTTTAAAGCAGAGAAAGAAACATTATCTTTTTATTTCATAGTCTAGCTGTTAGAGGTTATTTATAAACCTTGTTGGCCACATATAGAGTCCTTGTACACATATGTAAATATATGCTTCCTAGACTCTAAATATTTAGAGGATGTAGAAGTATTCTTGCACTTAAATTTTTACTCAAAGCAAACACGAGAATAGAGAGGAAACAACTGAAAATCCCATGATACAGTTAATTACACTAAAAAAAGAGTAACAATTCCATTTTTAGTGCAACAATTGCCCTGTTAGGGAATTGTGTCCAACCTTTTAAACAGTCGTAGTGATGAACCATCGGAATATTTTTTCATGATTGATTTACAGTATAATCGGACGCACTATAATTGATTAATAATCGATTAATTTCAAGTATTAAATTTGTTTATTATTGAATGAAGAATGAATTGGTAAAAAATTTGGGGTGATTTCTGAAATGCATTTTTTATCATTGGATTCATTTATCAAATTAATACTTATGAATTAGTTACATTCACAGAAAATAAATCAAGAAAGCATGAGAATAAATTACTTTAAGTTATATTTTGATTAATCGATTATCAAAAATTTTAATAGATTATCTATAATCGGGGGCCATTTCGATTAGATAATCGAATTTTTCTATTAATCAGTACATCGGTAAACAGTCGTCTTTTTTTAAATCAAATTTCTTCTATTTCTCTGTTTCGAAAGGCCGGGAAAATAATAGCTCCGAGGGAATGTCACATAAACTGGTCCTCCAATATGATTCTATAGTCTGTTTCCCAAAAGATTCGATGTAGCGCGCGCCCTCTGTCGTCATAATGGTAAAACAACGAACAAATGTTGAAATGCAGTAAACGAATGAGCAAATTCGAATGTCGAACTATCATCGGACGGATTACCAAAGAAATTTACTGTAAATCGCAACTGCAATGTGCAAATGCTCAAATACGGATGACGAAGATCTAATTTCAAATTTACATTGAATAAATAATGCATTCACTTGTTACGCATCTACACAGACATTACATTCCTTTACATCTTACACCATTCAAATAACGAATATACCGTTATGTACTACAAATGTCAAGATAACGATTAACATTTTTCTATTTTACATAGAACCAATGGCGCATTTAGTAACAACAAATACATAATTACAAAGATAGAATATTGAACTCTTTGGCTCTCCATATAGATTTAGTGTCACATTTTTACTTATGCATGTCGCGCACGGCCGTGGCAGTGAGGGTTTCTTTTTTGTGCTTCCATGAAACGGGACCTCCATTCTTAAGGGTCATATTTGAAAGATCCGTGACCTTCACTTCTTATATCGGGCGATTAGCAAAACATAATCACTACCTTTGTTAAACGTCTTAGGTTTAAGGAGGTACTCTACATCGTCATGATGGCTGACTTCCTTAAACTTAGGTTTAATGGAGAATTGAACCCGGGCGCCTTAATCACTAGGCGATCAGTCACTGATAGCCATATTATATTGTGGATACAAAACTATTTTAAGACGTAAATGTTACAACATCTTTTTTCCATTCCGTTCTCAATTCAATTCAATTTATTCGCTCAAACCATGTTAAACGGTACATGAGGTACAAGAAATATAATACATGCAAGAAAAATTGTCAGAGGTTCATATATGGAACAATGCAACTTTCTTAGATACCAGAGGGAACATAATATGCACTGTTTGTATAAATAATAGTAATACATTTAAGAGGTAGCAGAAGAACAATTACGAAGAACAACAGGCAATCTCAAAAATATGAGAAATAAAAACACAGAGATTTTTTAATATTTTCATATCTTGAGTTGACAATAGATCAGAAAAAAAGAATTGTCTGTATTTTTTCCTTAATTGTGAAAAAGTTGGACACTAAAATAAAATGGAATTCATCTCCTATTTCTGAACGAAACCATTTGAAGCTGTGAGTTTTCGGGTCGTATGGGACTTTAAGGAATATTTGAAGGTATGTTTGGACACAAGTATAGTAGGAAATTATGTTAAGAATTTTTATATTAAATTTATGAGACAGCAACTCAAGAATACAACGATATCAGGCCTCAACAGTGTGCAGCTTTTTGTGCGCCGTAAATCGAAAGTTTTTATAAGGGGTGCATCTGTACATAGCTCTCTGTTTCGTCACAATATTTTTTCAGGGAGCTACAGTTCTGCAGCTAATCTAATAGTAGATACGAGGTCAAATAAATTAGGATATAAAAAGCACTAAAAATGACCAACGACACAAACAATAGTGAATTGTCAAACTTTCGACCTGTCCCTTCCTCAGGACGATAGTTGAACCTGCTTCCAAGCATTCATCTTGTTCACTTGTTCGGAGTACATAGTACATAGGACAATTGAAATTTCATGTTACGGCTCCGAATCCGTAGAATTCTTGAAAGTTTGGGGCTAAAAAGGTTCTCTTTGCAAATGTATGGGTAAATTTTGCAGTTGATAACTTTTTGGAATTTAAATCTAAATTCGAGTGGTCGAAATAGTGATCAAAGGGGGTGGGGTTCTTAAGATCACTTGTCGTTGGAACACTACAGATTAGGGTTTAGAATCTATTAGTTTGCCTCCCGATGTGCAATAAGGTTTCGGGAGCAGCATTTGGCGTATATGAAAAGGATGAGTATTTGGAGGCAGTTTCATCGTAAGTATTCTAAAAAGTGAAAGATATTTTCCCGTTACTCGGGATGCAGAGTATCAGAAGTACTTCATAGTCCACGATTGGGCTATATCTTCTGCATGGGTAACCAAGTTAAACTTTTGAAGCCAGGTTCAATTCTTTGTAACTGAATATGTTACAGGTATGATACTTACAAGGACATTTACTCAGACTTGCTTCAGATTCTGTGAATTGACCCATAGATTTTCCAGATTAGAAACCAAGTCAATTTTTGGGACAAATTCAACTCCTAGTGACTCTTTATTCTACAATGATGAAACTAGGATGCCTCTAAGAATACATTCAATCAGATTGGCAATTCATCAATACTGTAAACGTACATTAATACGCGCGGTTCTTATTTCCGCCAAGTCTGCGGTCACATAAAATCCGCTGAATTTCATACCAGCGGACTTGAAGCATTTAAGCTATTTTCAAGCAAATCATAAGCAACTCAGCGGAATTTTTTACCTGCAGACTAAACCAAAAATGAAAATCCGCGAAATTATGGAATTAAATATGTCTACAGTATTTTGTGGAAGAGTACCGCTCGATTTCTTGTAGACAAATGCAATCCAAAGAAATTATATATTTAAGGAATGATTTTAATTCTGGGGCAAGTTATACGAGTATAACCTGGTTTGGGTCAGTTTACGCTTTATAATCTTTTGTGTCAACTAGACTTGAAACGGGGCATACATGTTTGAAAAAATATATATTAGCCTAGATATGCGTATTAGAACACATATCAAAATCAATAATCTCAATCTAGCTTTGTCTTTGGGGCAAAGGTCGAGTCCCAACTATTTTCTATAATTATTTCTTTTTGTAATATTTATTTTTTGGTCATTGAAATGTTTTCGTGTTTTGGAACACTTTGAAGATAGAACAAGATTATGTCATTTATTAGGATCTTGTCATTTCATAATGATCGCATATTTGGTAGGTTTCTTATAATTCCCATGTCAATCATCAATTCATCTATACTTTCATGCAGTTTTAAAAGTTACTTGTAGATCTACGTCAGCCTCAAAACACCCGTAGATTTTCTCGTACTTTTCCACGTAAAAGTACGTTACGACTTTTAGTAAAACACAAAAAACTCGCAAGTTACGATTACGTCTAGGTTTACGCCTACGTTTGAGTAAAACTCGGCCCTGATCCAACCTTCAGTGTGTCCAGGAGTTTGTGTTTGCTCTACTTTTAGATTTTGTATTCTTTATAGCTTGATGAGATTGATCACACTGTTCGTTATCTTCACTTTTCATACATGCAAATGCTAAGATTTTACAAATCCATTGTCATTACAATTCATTAATGGGGCTTCTCTTTTTCACATCCCATTCAAACAATTTTTGAAATATTACATCTGTCGACACGTGGCTAAGGAAAGCAAAATATTCCACGCTAAGTTTTGTATTATAACTAGTCCCACCCAATTATATATATATTGTATGGTATCTTAAAACGTTATGGGTGTTCATAAATTAAATAAAAATATGACTCGGTAATATTTTCTTTCATAGGCACAAAGAACAATGGTGTTCATAAAGGAGGTTCTGAAAGCGATTGTCATTCAGCCACTTTCTGTGGGAAACATCCGACAGTCAGGTGGTAGGAGAAGAACGGATGGAAACGTGTCGTCTGCTGTTCTTTTCTCCTGCTTATTGGCCATAATAGTGGTCATCATAGGAGTATTCGGACCTTTGTCATTGTTCAACCGCAGCGCCAAGCTCTTGCTATGGTTCCTGACTATGGGTTTAGTTTTGGTCAGCCTAATCTGCATCGTGTTCTTGTCTTTGATGATATTTCGAAACAAGAGAAACTGGGTAGACCCTCGCACTGAGAGCCCGGATCCTGCTACCAGACTGAAGGTGAAGTTCCTTTGGTTGTTTGGCTGTGGTACAATATTACAGACTGCGCTCACTGCTGCTATAAATATTGACTGCCTGGCAATAGAGGATTCTCTGTCCACATATTATATTGGAAGTTTAATATCGTCAATGTTTAAAGTCTTATACATAGTATGGCAAATGGGATTTATTACTTATCTGCAAAACTCCATATTCGTAAGTAGAAAGATGGTAAATTATTCAGTGGCTGTGATGATAATCTGTAATATATCGATTTGGTGTGCAGTTGTGTCTGATGAAATTTCACATGCGCTATTCAACGCAACCGATGCCGAACCACCAATACAAAACGATTCACTGGACTCGGAGTGTTCTATAAAATCCAAAATTTATTTATTTAGTTCCAAAATTCAACCCTATTTGATTCCCGTCAGAATTGAATACCTGCTTCTAGCTTCGATGTTTGTATTCCGGATGTGGCCGACATTTCGAGTTGTCTCCGTGTCACCAGAAAGGGAACTTGAAATCACTTCGAATTCGTACCACACCGGAAATAGAGAGAGGATAACTTTGATAGCTGCTGCAATATGTGCATCTGTTACGAACCTTCCATTCTTCATCCAGACACTGCTAATGGCTACTGTATACAAGGGGGACACTGGCGTTCCATTTGACGTCTGGCATGTAATTGTCTCCATTCATAACGTTTTAAATTTGATTTTAACCTTCATCTGTTTTCATCTTCTACGAAGAACAGCTGAAGTACAGATATGCGCATGGCAGCCCGGGGCATCTGAGTATATCTTGCTTCTGACCAATGCAGGTCAGGCTGCAGACGATACTTTTGGATTAATCGCTGCCAGTGGGTGTTACTGTCTTATGAGTACAACGGTTCAAGTCAGTGAGGTGTCCTCGTTGCTTCAGGCATTCTTCCAAACGATTTTCATTTTAGATTCGACACGTTACAGGCAGCAGACGACCAACCTTTCCTCCCGGATATTACGTTTTACTCTGATTTATCTTTTTATATCAAATCTTAGCTTCTGGTTTACCGCAACATTTATTGGACTTGATGGCCAAGTTATATCGGAAGGTCAAAGTGATATATTCAAGGACAAAGCCACCTGGTCCGTTCTAGAGAGCATAGTCTACCCGCTGTTTATGTTCTTCAGATTCCACTCGGCTATGTATTTTTACAGTCTTTATCACAGATTTTCATGAAACGGCATGAAGAGTAAAATATGTTTCAAGCTTATGTGATCAATGTCTTGCATTGCTCGTAAAGCAGTACTATCTGTCATTTTGGTGTCGAATATTTTTGTTTACAAAATTGTGATTTACTATTTCATGACGGAAAAAAATAAGGTTTATAAACTTTTGTTATTGATATTTGTGTTAGAAAACCTATCCAGAGGCTCTGAGTGAAGCAAAATTACATTGTCTTCCCGTACACAAATTGATTTCTATATAATGCTATATATTCAAAAGAACCGAAATCTTTATTTTGATAAAATCTTTAACTTAGTTTTAATTTGATCAATGACTAGTTTAAGTTACATACAAAACTACCACAATAGCGCATTTTTACAACAAAAATAAATTTTTCAAATTTAGAGCTAATATTACTTTAATTTCGTAACATCAAACAACTCTAATGTGTGAATCAAGCGTCACCAAATGGCGGTGGCTCAACGGTGAGAGCGTTCGATTTTTTTTACCCATTACGGGTTCGAGCCCCATTCGTGCCATGGTGGCGTCATACTTAAGATATGAAAATAGGTAGTGGCTGCTCCTTTGACAAACGCCCGGCACCAAAACGTGGGTCTCGTGTACGTCTTTTGGCATCATCGCAAGCCACGGCTGAAACGTACGCCCCTCGTCCCTTTCACCCACGGGGAAGCTAGAGGAGCATACGTTTCAGCCGTGGCCTGCGACGATGGTCTTTTGGGTGAAACCCTTTAAACCAAGGTAACAGATCGTAGCAAGCGTTCACACGATAAAGTGTCTCACTGTTACGGCACTGACCACCATGCGTAGGTCAAAACTTGTAGAACATCACTTACATTTGGTGACTTCTAGATATAGGTGAAGAATTCTCAAAGGGAAACAAAGAACTGAATTGGATATAATCTAGCTATATAGCATTTCCTTAGTATAAGAATGAGATGGGCATAAAACAATGAATTTAACATTGCGTGAAAATTAATTAATGCAGGAAAAACAGGAAGCGAATTCGAAGCTGTGTACAGTTTTTCACAATGTCCAGGATAATTTCTTTTTTACAAGGCTATCATTGAATTGTGAATACAGCTTTATGTATTATATCAATGTTTATGAAAGCAGCGTAACTTGTTGAATATTTTTCACATCTGTGCCCTCTTCACAGATTGGCGAAACCTCTTTCCTCAAATTTTGTAAAGGTATTATGTTGTTAAAAATTTAATTATAAAGTATCACTGTTTAAAAATCAGTTTAAAACTTGATTTTCAACTTGAAAATTTCCTGGAAATGACAAGATGTAATGTGAATGATGTGCATGTTATTGCTATTGTATTAGCCTCTTTTATTTTAAATCATGGAAATTGAAGGAGGAAGCTTATTGAGAACTAACGTTTTCCTCATTTAGAGTCAGACAGTCAATGGTGTGAAGCAACAATTTCCTAGTGGGTTAGCACAGGTCATGTATAAGACTATTTCAACACTCATAACCCACACAAAACAGTCTTATATATATATAATTTAATTCTTATTGTATCCTTGTCTCTGATTGGTCAAATTCCAATTGAGGAACGCAGGTTATTTTTGTATAACCTGGTTTGGTCATCTGGTTTGGTATGGGGATACACCCCTTGACAACCAGAGCCGGAACTATTTTTTTCTCTCTCTCTAAATTTACATCGCAGCACTGTTTTCAGCCTTAATTCTATGGGATAGAAAGTCAACGTGTACAATAAGTTTCTTCGGTTTGATACAGATATCGTTTTCTTGTTGTCAATATTAACATCTACTTGTACGCAAATCACTGTTGTAAAACATCTTTCTCTGTATGTATAGTTGAATAATAGATTAAAACAAAGATATTATATTCGAATTAATGATTTGCCAAGTAAGCATTACCCTGTTCATTTTGAAATACATTTCTCACTGGGGGAAAGGGGGGTGGGGTGGGGTGGGGTCATTGCTTGATCCGTCTCTGGAAAAATTAATATCTTCATTGTGGTTGTGTTCTTGAAACAAAGCAGCCCCAAATTCTATATATTACTAACATCAGCTAATTAACAATTCAACTTTATGACAAACTGGATGATTCCAGCTTCTTCACCGTCAACTTCCCATATTTATGTGCAATATTCCATTATCACCTGTATATGGTGTTGATACATGTATCTCTCAACTGATTCGATACGAAAGAGCTTGTTTTGCGTATGATCACTTTTTAAATCGAGACAAGCTACTGACAAACAAGGTGATGGTGCAGGGGTTTCAACAGACTCATTTAAATTCCGCATCTCGCAAATTCTATGGTCGTTATAACGATCTAGTTTGCCAATACATCCTATCATTGGGTCAAATGCTGTCTTACGTGTTTCATACCGATTGTTAGACCGTTCTTTGTACACTGATTTTGACTAAGGATAACTCATTTTACCTTTTCAAGATATAGGGCTCACGGCGGATGCGACCGGTCGACAGGGCATGCTTTCTCCTCTTAGGCACCTGATCCCACCCCTGGTATAGCCAGGGGTCCGTGTTTGCCTAACTCTCTATTTTGTATGGCTTATAGGAGTTTTACAGAGTTGAGTTCTGATGTGTAGGATATGGCGAAGACAACTGTTGATGAAGACTTGTAACTTGCTATCAAGACTCTTTATGCGTCTCCAGATCCCCGAACCATACAGCAGCACGGATTTGACATTGGTGTTAAACAGCCTAAGCTTGGTGTGTAGACTAAGGTTGTTATTCCTTCACACTGGTCTGAGTGTGACGAATGCATGTCTCGCCTGGCTGATTCTGGCTTTTATGCCCTCGTCGGCTCCTCTTGTCTTCCTGACAACACTGCCTAGGTAGATGAAGTGGTCAACTTCTTCCATTGATGTTGATGGATGCTTCTTGAGTGGTATCAACCCGCAAGCTCTTTGTTTTACCTACATTGATCTCCAGACAAAGTCGCAAGTTTTAAATTGTATTACACTGTTATTTATTTGAGTGAATGGAGTAAAACTTTTCTGAGGCTTAATTTGCAACATTAAAAAATATTTTGCATTTGAAGTGAATGATCTTACAATAAACTGGAAAATTCCAGTATGTAAATTTGGTCGTAAGTTGTAAGTTCTTTTGTAAAACGCGCCCCTGTGTTCCTGGCTACGTTGGTCAGACTCTCCGTTTTATTTTTTGGCACGCTGTTTTTTGGCTAGATTTAGCTCTAAAACTTCATAGTTATTTCGGATTTCAAAGATTTCGGTTGAGCATCACTGAAGAGACATTATTTGTCAAAATACAGGTCTTCAAGTTTTTCATCAGGGTCCACTGAATGCCTCTAGGCTGATCCATGCTGGTTTTCATTACCCAGTCAATAACATTAGGAAGATTAGAGGGGATAACATGCATCCTTGTCTGACTCAGGTGTTGACCTCAAAGGATGGCGACAGGTTGGCGTTGTGGATGACCCTGCAATTGGTGTCCCTGTAGAGGCTCTGGATGATGCTGATGATCTTCTGAGGGATGCCGTAGTGTCTGAGGATTCGCCAGATTGTTACCTGATCCATCATGTCAAATGCCTTCTTGATATCGACGAAGTTGACATACAATTCGACATTTAGATATATCGATGACGTTTTGTCTATTAACAATGATAGCTTTCATTCATATGTCGATTTGATATATCCCTGTGTGCTCGAAATGAAGGACACCACAGAGTCGTCCACTTCTGCTTCATACTTAGATATTTTATTGAAAGTAGACATTAACGGCAAACTGACAACTCAACTGTATGACAAACGGGATGATTTCAGCTTCTCCATCGTCAACTTCCCACATTTATGTAGCAATATTCCATTATCACCTGCATATGGTGTTTATATATCTCAACTGATTCGATATGCAAGAGCTTGTTCTGGGTATAGTCAGTTTTTAAATCGAGGTAAGCTACTGACAAACAAGTTAATGGTACAGGGACTTCAACAGTCTCGATTGAAATCAACATTTCGCAAATTCTATGGTCGTTATAACGATCTAGTTCGTCAATACAACCTCGCATTGGGTCAAATGCTGTCTGACGTGTTTCATACCGATTGTTAAGCCGTTTTTGGCACACTGATTTGACTGCGGATAACTCCGTTTACCTGATCAGGATATGGGGCTCACGGCGGGTGTGACCGGTCAACAGGGGATGCTGACTCCTCCTAGGCACCTGATCCCACCTCTGGTGTGTCCAGGGGTCCGTGTTTGCCCAACTATCTGTTTTGTATTGCTTGTAGGAGTTATGAGATTGATCACTGTTCATTATCTTCACCTTGCATACAGCGGTGACTGCCACTCCAGCAATTGCTTAATGATGATACGTAGAGTTGCAATCTGGTCTTCACATGATCTCCCGGCCCGGAATTCTGCATGTTGTTCTCTCAGAGTAGTGTTAATTGCAATTATTTTTATCCTCTCCAGAATCACTCTGGTGAAAACTTTGCTAGGCAAGGAAAGAAGCTGTATTTGTGGAGTTTTACGAAGAGGCTTACTTTTACAATCGATGGCTGACTTTTACAATTTAAAGGGATCAACTCCAACTACAGAAATTGGACCTAAATAAATATACAGACTGTTTCAGTAAAAACACCAAAACCGACCATTATGTTTATTAATAGAGTATTGTAAACTCTTTAGCAACTCTTATTCTTTCTACATTTGTTCGACACTTTCGCAATGCACTACTAGTTTTGATTTTTTATTAAGTTAAATTTATCGAAATTAATCCATTAACTGCGAATGACGAGCTGAGAAATGCATAAAGGGACCCAGAAAATTGCCATAGTGAGAGGTTTTAAGTTTTCCTGTATATCATAAGTGTACCACAGTGCGCTCAATGTAAGCAGGGGAACTCAAGTTATCCTGACATTTCTAAATAATGTGTCATCAGCCCTCAAATCTTAAAAGTTCTCTATATATCACATCTTAGGATTCTGGCTCCCCTAGGAACAAAGCAACCCCCACCCACACATACCTTTGAACGGCAGCTCTATACTAGACCAAACAGTTGGGGGTAGGCTTGTCGAGATATATATTTTTCATAGCCCCTCCCTCCCATTTTCAAATAAAAATGTTATGTCCTTGTTTCCCTCTCTTTTGCGTTGAATTTCTAGGTCTAAATGAAGACAACCAATACGTGATGTGTAATTGTATACATGTATATCAATATACACAGTAGAATCAACAATGTTTGTGGTAAATTAATGATTAATGAAAATTGGCCTCCATGAAAGTCGATTTTCCCCTAGGAATGCTGGACAACTCGCCCCCAAGACAACTCGCCCTCAAGACAACTCGCCCCCTCTTAGGACAACTCGCCCTCTCTCAGGACAAGTCGCCCCCTTCTCTTGAGACAACTCGCCCCCAATATTATATAAAAATATATTATCACATTTTATTTTTATTTTGTGTGTGTTATTTACACTTTTAACCCTATAAAGATACGTCTTTTTATTTCATACTTTAACACGAATGGTAAATTCTAATAGAATTATACACAGATTTGATTATTGCATTTCAGAAAAAGTTATATTTTTCATAAATCAATTGGCAAGGAAAATTATATTTACTGATCTTCAGGTAATTTTGGGGTTGAGGGTGTGGGTTTTTTTGTTTTTTTTTTTTGTTTTTTTTATCGATATAGTATACAATGTACATAAGTGTAAAGGTGAAGCATAAATATTCTGATACATGTAATTATCTTTTAATGCGTTTCTCAACTAATTCCCGTTGAAAAATAATAAAATTCCCATTTTAGAAATTGTATAACGGCTTTGCTTTACTGATTCTTTTTACGCGGGGTGATTCTTTTTACGCGGCGATTTCAAAGTGTAAAGAACTCTGATGATGAGTACCTCATAACGTTTGAAGTAAATTTATAACAGCTTGGGGGAAATCAAACAATTAGATTTAACAACAGAGGCAGATTATTGATAATTATACTACGTCAGCTGTAGACCAAGCTAATACTCTCCCTATACCAAACGCTAACTTATTTCCGCTGAAAATATATATTTTACATGTACATAAAAGTGATGATGAATTTACTGAACCCAAACACTGGATTTTCACTAAAATCTTTCGTCTTGCATAAAAAGACACGAAGTTCGGTGTTTATGTGAACACGTCTTATTGTCTGTGATGTATATACTATCTATAAGAAATTCATTAATTTTTGCTAAAACACCTCTTGGATTTAGACCAAAAATAACAATTGTAAACATGTATTATATGTATGATATGAAGGAGCGAGATATCTCAAGAGATGGGGCGAGTTGTCCCGAAGAGGGGGCGAGTTTTCTTGAGGGCGAGTTGTCTTAGGGGCGAGTTGTCCCGATGAGGGGGCGAGTTGTCTTGAGGGCGAGTTGTCTTGGGGGCGAGTTGTCCTGATACCTTCCCTAGCATACTTGTATATTCTATACATTATCGATATCAGCATTTGACATGTGCTTCTCCTTTAGAAATGCCGTACCCCGTGGATAGCCGGATTAGAATAGGTCCTCAGTACCCTTGGTTGTCGTAAGCAGCGACTAAATGGGGCGATCCTTCGGATGAGACCGCAAAAACCGAGGTCCCGTGTCACAGCATGTGTGGCACGATAAGACTGGAAAAACCGAGGCCCCGTGTCATAACAAGTGTGGCACGATAAAAATCCATCCCTGCTCAAAGGCCTTAAGCGCCGAGCATGGGCCTACATTTTGCAGCCCTTCACCGGCAATGGTGACGTCTCCATATGAGTGAAAGATTCGCGAGCGGGACGTACAACAATAATCAATCAATCCATTAATAATGCTATTTTTCATTCATATGTCGATTTGATGTATCCCGGTGAACTCGAAATAAAAGACATCACAGAGTCATCCACTTCTGCTTCATATTTGATTGAAAATAGATATTAACGACAAACTAACAACTCAACTTAATGATAAACGGGATGATTTCAGCTTCTCCATCGTCAACTTTCCATATTTATGTAGGGTTTTATATTAAATTCTGTGGCAGGACTCGTTCATCAATAAAACACATTTCTTTTATTCTATATCGTGCAATTATCAATGTAAGGGACAGGTCAATATTCATTAGGGGGTTGGGACCGGTGACGTCTCCATTTGATTGATTGGTTGCTTTTACGCCCCTTCCTGGATTTTTCACTCATATTGAGAGGTCACCATCTGTAGGTGAAGTACCACAAATGTAGACCCGACCTATATTTCGCGCTTATCGCCTTAGTATTGAGGGCTCTTTATCGTGCCAACGCATGCCGCGGCACGGGACCTACGTTTTAAAGGTCATACCTGAACGACCCGTGACCCTCACTAGTCTTCTAAATGCCGAGCGTTTGGCGAAGTAGCAATCACTACCTACATGTATTTTGACTTCTAAGGTTTGCCATATGAGTGAAAAATTATCGAGAGGGACGTTAAACAATATACAATGTATACAACAATTGAATGCGGTAAAGTCTTTGAATTTTGCAATTTTTTTATATTTGGAGTAGGCCCCTTTAAATTGTAAAAGTCAGCCGTCGATTGTAAAAGTAAGCCTCTTCGTAAAACTCCTGTAGTTGTACTTTGGTGTTGACATTGAACAACGGTAGGGCCAAGGTGACTCGGTTGAACGATGTGGCCCATGGGCCTCTTGTTATTACATTAGTTTGACTTTCGTTACTATGTAAAGAGGGTGTTGCACCGAAGCGGTAATTTTTTCCTAATCGGAGCTCCGGCGGATTTGAATGGTGCTTTACATCATGCCGTTGAGTTACAGGCATTTCAGAACGCAGACAAGAAAACGCAGGAAAGTCAATGATTTGTAAGAGCTATGGAAAATGATGCAGTAAATGTAAAAGGATTCAAAACTGACAAAGTTTTGAGGGAAATAACAGACACTTTAGCATCGCTTCAAAAAGAAGTGAAAGCAATTAAGGACAGCCAGAGCCAGAGTTTGCCATCAAACTGCAGTTCTAAACAAGGGGACCAGTTTCAAAGCAAACGGCCTAAATGTTATTTTTGTGGAAAGCTGGGTGCAGATATTTTTTGTTTTTTGTCAACCAAAGATAGTCCGAAAGAGTCACAGTTTGGGAGAAAATATGTAGCAACAGATGACAACAAATCTAAGAATTCGAAGGATGGTAATGTTGCACATTTGAGTTTTGGGACGTCTGAAATTCTTCACAAAACAAGCGAGTCGGGAATGTTCATCGAAGGAAAATTATACTTAGTTAAGCAAAGAAGTTCTTTTCGAACTCATACTAGATTGACGGTAATAGAGTGCCGTTACACTACTACAGTCTAAAAGCTCTTGTACCCGTACGTATTATTTTCTACAACCAACAGTTAGCAACTGTACATGACCACAAAACAAAATATGGGAAGTTTAATACGCATTAAAGTAGGGGTCTAGTAGCGTGACGTCATGTCCGGATCGAACTCCAGTATTGGTTCACGTACTATTATTATTGGGTGGATTTATACTGTTTTTACATTTACCTGGATGTTTTTTAATTTAGTAAAATGAATACAATAACACTCCATCACTTATATTTAAGTAGACTATGGATCCAATCTTCTTTCCATTTTTTGTCATCTAATTCACACATAAAACCAGAGGTACATATTTGTTTAATTGATATACAGGCCGGGGTATTACATGTTAAAATTATCTGTAAATTAAAAAAAATTCATGATATGCAGTCATGCACTTGTGGAATTAAATAAAACAATTCTGCATTTGTTATATATTTGTTATCTTGTTATATATTTGTTATCTTCTGTTATGTGAAAATCATCTTCAAAATGGTTATTTTGGCCCAAAAATGTAAATATAAATTGAGATGCTGTGAAAATATTATGCTGAGAAAGGGCAGATTTTTTAAATGTATTTTAACAAGCATTCATATATGAACATAATATGTGAGTTTGAATGAAAAATCACAAGTCAAATTTTTAAAATATTCATATTAGTGGTGTTGCAGTGCCGTATTTTTGACTGCCGAGGGCCTGTATTGAGTTCAATTTTGTACCACCATTATTAAAAAACATGAAACTATGTTAAAATTTCACTTTTAATTATTTAGTTAAACATATTTATTTCATATTTGAGGAAAAAAATTGCAGCATCATACCTCAAACAAAATTTTATGGACATATTCTAGGACTTCTTCAATGAATTCTGATATTGCCGTTTGACAAATGGGGGTACACGTAATAAAAATACCATAATTTACTCATTATACTGACAACCCCCCATTTTTTTGTTTTTATCATACCCTGAAATGAACAATCTAAGTATCTAAACTCAAATTTTTGAGAAATCACAAGTAGGTCCAGGACTAGGGACCTACCTTAATACAGTTCAATAAAATTCTGTGTACATGCACCTGAACACATTAATTCACCATAGCAATATGCTACTGGAATACATAACATCTTTAAAACCACTTAAACTGTTTAAAGGCATATGCACACACTGGCTATAGAAAATTATAAAATTATAAACAAATCCAGCCCTCTGTTTCTTCATGACATCATTGCATTTAAAGATCACTCTTAGTTTTAGATACACAAACACTGCCATTGTGCCCAGTGTCAGGACAACCAGGTATGGGTTGCAATCCTTTAGGTACAGTGCTCCTGAGATCTGGAACTCTTTGCCAAATGAAGCTAGGCATCTTACCACCTTAAATCAATTTAAAAGTTTTATTTCCACTTGGTCTGGCCCCACATGTAAGTGTAAATCATGCAGATCTTAGGTCCAGTGTACGTAGCTTTATATGTTGCTTCTGCTCTTTTTATCTATACAGCGTTTGCATGGCTCAATAAACCTTTCTTTTCTAGTTTATTATTCATTTTTTAGTTAATTCCATCAGCAATGAAATTTTAAATATTTATACGATTAATTTACTACAATTATTGATTATAATTATATTTAAATTATTTTCAAAATTCTTATACTATATACCCAGCTTTTACTTGAAACAGCTTACACTTTTCGCAATATTAGCAACAAACATAGCTAATTGGCTTAAAATTTAATGATGATTTTTATATACATATACTCTTGCTTGTAGTATTTTATTTCTTCCTCTTAGTCTTATGCTTTCGTATCTGTATATTCTTGCATGAAATGTTTTCTTTTATTTTGTATTCTTTTGTTAATCTGTGATATGTCTTTAGATATGTGTACATGCATGCTATGTGTCTTTGTCCTTGATATACATGTATGGGATAGTCGGCTAAAAAGCTCTACAGAGCTTGTGTTTGATATGTTGAATGTATATAGTGCCGACTTTAAATAAAATTAATTTACTTTACTTTTTTTAACGGTTATTTACCTTGTTTAGCATCAAAGTTTTTCTTTCAGAGCTTTGCAAAGTTCACAACGGTTTTTCGTCAAAGACACCGCAGGTGAACTTCAATCACATTTATCAGGTTCAATAAAGTCATTGTCCAGCATGTACTACACTTCTATTCTTAGGAACTGTAATTTTATTGTATTAAGACGATAAGGATGTTGTTTGATCGACAAAGTCTCATCCAACATAACATACATGTAGCATTATAAAAAGAAGCATTGGTTTTTGGAACATCCAGAAAGGTTGAAGGTAAATCAGTCATCAGATGTTGAACTTGTTTTTTCAGGTGAATTATCAAATGTCGAAGCTTGGCATCAAGATTGGCAAGAATTTTGGCGTTCTTCAAACGGGCATTAGGATTAAAGTCTCTCTACTAATGTAAATTTCATTAAAATCGTGAAATGTCTTGACATTGGCCAATATGGAGAATTATTTTACAAGATTTGAGTCATATCTATCAAAATACTCTTTTAACATGTTTTACATGTGACAAATTCGTTTTCATTTACGCCGGTCTTATAGTTCACGTCACTAAGCTTGCTTTCAATTTCTTAATAATCATGACATCTGGCCTGTAATGACTAGGAGAGACGAAAATACTAACACCTTATCACCTGCTTTAAAAACTCTGTTCCTGGCAGTTCAGAAACTAGTTTAGGTAGGACTTTCATATTTTGTATAGGCAAGATGGCAAGACATTGGTAACATACTTTAATGGTGTTTGATCTTTTGACCTTGGAGGCTGTCCTACTTTCAGAGAAACCTAACATATCTAATATCTCCTGAACTATTTAAGATAGCTTTTATATTTTGTATATAGATTCTTTACGGCAAGATACTAGTATCATTGTACTTTCGTGTTGACATTGAACAACGGTAAGGCCAAGGTGACTCGGTTGAGCGATGTGGCCCATGGGGCCCCTTGTTATTACATTAATTTGACTTTCGTTACTATGTAAATTTTCTGTTGTCCTATTCGGGTGATCCCGAAAATTTGAGAATTCCATATTGTTCGTGTCGTTCGTCATTTTGATGCTCTATATATCCTTATTTATTTCACCTCGTATATATGGTCAGATCCGACACGGGGGACGGTAGGTGTGGTTAGGTCATCTTATCGCAAGTTAGACACATTGAATCGTGTTAATGCAATTACCTCAATAAAAGACCATGATTGTCCATTCAGTACTGTTGTTACTTTTTGTCCCTCCTTCCTACAACCTGCTAGTGATCACGGACACGGTCAATGGACAAGTGCGTGGTCATCGTGTCAGCACCCACTCTGATGGATATCTGGATATGTACCTGGGTATTCCGTTCGCTGAGGCTCCTGTGGGGAAACTGCGATTTGCTCCACCACGGGAGAAAGCCAGTTGGAGGTCACATATTTTAAATGCCACTGCTTTCGCTCCCGCTTGTCCGCAACCTTTGGTGTTTTTTTTTGCAACAGTAAGTCATTTAATTACTATATCACAATATTGCTCCGGTGTGTACCAGTTTTTTTTTTTAAATCTACAGATTGAAGAAGACAATGAAATATGTCGTAAAGCCTGGTTTACTTTTGTCATGGCCATCGCAAGAAGCTTATATACACATGGAAAAAAATTATTGCATCACCAAGGTTACGTCATATAATTTTTAAAAACAAAACAATGCTTTTGAATTCAGTAAAAAACAAGATGTGTATGTGAAACACAAATGCCCCCGATAATGGCCAATTCCGAAGATGAACAAGGTCACAAGGACAAATATCTTGGTACCAGTAGAAAGATCTTGTCACAAGAAATGCTCATGTACAATATGAAAACTCTAATATTTACCATTTAGAAGTTATGACCAATGAGTATTCCTTGTGAAATATCAAAGCTCTATCACTTACTGTTCAAAAGTTATTAGCTAGGTAAAAGTTTTCAGAAAGTAGGTTAAACTCCAAGGTCAAGGTCACGGGGTCAAAAATGTTGGTACCCACGAAAAGGTCTTGTAACAAGGATGTGAAATATCAAAGCTCTATCACTTACTGTTCAAAAGTTATTAGCAAGGTTAAAGTTTCAGACAGAATTACAGAATGACAGACAGGACAAAAACAATATGCCCCCCCCCCCCCCCCGATCTTCGATCTCGGGGGCATAAAAATTAAGTATGTACCTTTATTTACAACATACTTACCGATGTATATTCTGTTGGCCGAGAATCGTCCATGCGACTTTTGAACTCACTTCGAAAATAATTTAGAGTTTTGTACTGGGGGCCACCGTTGCGGAGTGGTTAGAGCATCCCGCTTAAAATCACACGGCCTCTCACCTCTAGTCGGCGCGGGTTAGAATCCCGTTCGCGCCGGTTAGTGAGGAAGTTTCCCAGTTTACTTTCGGAAGGTCGGTGGTCTCTTCCCAGGTACATTGTATCTGGGTTCTCTCTTCCACCAATAAAAACTGGGCGCAACCAGATAACTGAAAAATTGTTGAGTGTGGCGGAAAACAGCAATAAATCAATCAATCAGTCAAAGGATACTAACTTTCACCTTCGTTCATGGAATTTGTGTGTTATATTGCAGTAAAGTTATATGTGTCAAATGTCAGTTTATGTGAAAATTGTGTAAGGATTTTGTTTTGTGTTACAGTTTTCACCCTCGCTAGAGGAAGGATACTATTAAAGTGATTTACATCAAAAGCCTGAGCTAGAGTTCTATTTTAATTAGTACAGTGAAAATCCAGTAACAAGACGTCACATTACAATAAATCAACCTCATTTTACTTTATTTCATTCATGATAGCCATTTGAACCTACATAGGCATAGTTATTTATGGTGAATATTCCTCACAATATCACGTCTTCTTAAAACGAATGACAAAGAATACATTAACTGATTGAGTTTTTACATTTTTAGAGATAAAAAAAATATTGCCAAGCATGAAACTGTTCATTCACCTTATAGTATGAAATGTTAGTTATCAAACCTAGGCTATGAGAAGAAAGCTGGTGGCCATGTGTGTATTTATACTATACGGCTACCGTGTTATTTCTCGCACGGCCTCTCGGCGAGAGGTCAGGCGGTACGGTGGCTGCGCGGAGATTGTTCGAGAACCGTGTAATTATACAACAATCTCCGTGTGATCTCCATAAGTTCCCTACGGAAATCGTTCAGAGTCCGCTTGGCGTCCAGAAGCTGTACGATTATTTTTCTTAGCCCAGTGTACTCCAAAAATGTCCGATCCGCATCTTCTCCGCAAAATATGGGCTTAACGATGTTTAAAAATTTGTTTTCAACTTTCAACTAAACAAAATCATATAAGATAAAGAGCTCGTGATTACTTACGAAAATCCTAGAGCCCCTGCCTGCTAGTGCGCGGAGGTCACATGGAAATGTCGCATCCGGTCAGGTTACGGACCCCGTAGGAATATCGCAGACCAAACGTAAATTGAGCTCTACGTTTATTACGTGTTGGAAGCACTGACAATATGATTAAAATTAAAGATCGATGCTCCTGAAACACCAGGGAGGTGTCGGGTCATAAATCATCAAGTAAATGCGGTACTAATTCCGGTGAATGCGATACTCGGTTCATGCGGTCCTGTTTCTAGTAAATGTGGTACTGTTGTCGTAATTTAAATCATTACTAATATTCTGAATTTGCTGTAAAACTCATACTTGTGAAATTGAAAAGTTGATTATAATTTATTCTCTTTAGTTATATATTTAATTTTACAAGATGGATATCGGTTTATCTACTTTTGCTTTAGACGGAGTTATAAGTATAATTCTAAGAGTACAGTAAAACCTCATTAATCGGATATGCTTTGACAGATCGTATTAGACAAGATGTCGGATTGTATAGGATGAAGAATCTAATGAAGAATCTAAAAAAAATTACAATTGAAAATGTAGGTTAAAGTATAGAGTGAAACGGATTTACACAGGCTCTTGATTAAACAGGTTACTAATTATATTTCATTTTCTTCCCAATCTAATTAAAATAAGATGTTGGATCCGCTCGCATACTCGCTACACAAACATCTAAAAACATCCCATAGAGGGTCACGTCAGAGGTCGAATTCGGTATCACTCTAGACTTATCGGCTTCAACAAACATTCAATGATTTTGCCAGCGGTGATTTCATTGGTCAATTGAATTTGACCTCTGACGTGACCCTCTACGTAATGTTGTTAGATGTTTGTGTAGCGAGTATGCAAGCGGATCTAACATCTAATTTCAATTAGATTGTTTTCTTCCAGATACAGCTTTGGGAAATCCTACTCTAATGTTGACGAAGACTGTCTTTATCTTAATGTATTTTCTCCAAAGGTAAAGCGATTTCTTTAAGCACACAAAAAATACAAATGTTTAAAGAGAATGTACAGCTGCATACATTTTTAGATTTGTCTGAACGATATCTAAACACATTTTCATAATCCCCACTTCGGATGAGACCTTAAAATCCGAGGTCCAGTGTTACGTTGGGCGTTGGCATGGTAAAAATAAATTTTAAAAATCCTACAACCGTCAGCGTCATGCATAGGTCGAAATGTGTTGTACTTTACCTACAGCTGGTGACGTCTCGGTATTTTCAGAGGGGAATAGGTCCCCCTATGTTAGGCGGGTCATCACGTTCCTTTCTTGAGATATCTTGCTTGGTAGGTATAAGTTATGATTCAAATTATCTAATGTTGGTATTCGAGGGAAACTGCTTCAATTTATCCAGTCTATATACAGCAGTGTGAAATCATGAGTAAAATTCGATGGGGTTTTAAGCGAATATTTAAGCTATGAAATGTGTCTTGTGCAGGGCGAATTGTTATCGCCATTACTCTTTGCTCTTCATGTCAATGATTTTGAGATAAATTTCGTTAGTGACGATTGTCCATCTATTGAATTACAATTGATTAACATTTTGTTTTACTAATGTATGCTGACGACATGGTAATTACATCGGAGACTCCATCAGGGTTACAGAGTATGTTACATTCTCTCTATAATCATTCTAATGATTGGAATTAAAACTGACAAATGAATGTATAATAATCAATGTCTTGAAGTTGTAAATACATTTAAGTATGTAGGAATGTTGTTCAATTACAATGGCAATTTTTTTTCAAACACAAAAACATGTTGCCAAACAAGGACGTAAAGCACTTTTTGCAATATAAAGGCTGAGATAACGAACAGTTATCAATCTGATAACTCCTATAAGCAACACAAATTAGGGGGTTGGGCAAACACGGACCCCTGGATATACCAGAGGTGGGATCAGGTGCCTAGGAGGAGTAAGCATCCTCTGTCGACTGGTCACACTCCCCTTGAGCCCTATATCTTGATCAGGTAAACGGAGGTATCCGTAGTATCCGTACTCAATCAGTGTGCCAAGAACGGCCTAACAATTGGTATGAAACACATCAGACAACATTTGACCCAATGATAGGATGTATTGGCAAACTAGATCGTTATAACGACCGTAGAATTTGCGAAATGCTGACTTTAAACGAGACCCCTGCACCATCAACTTGTTTGTCAGTACCCTGCCTCGATTAAAAAATTAATCATAAGCAGAACAAGCTCTAGCGTATCGAATCAATTGAGATATATACACACTATATGCAGGTGATAATGGAATATTGCTACATGAATATGGGAAGAATTGACGATTAATAAGCTAAAATCATCCCGTTACCTCTACTAATATAAATATATATATATATATATATATATATATATATATATATATATATATATATATATATAACAAAATTTGATAAGGATCATAGATATTTTTCTGTTTAAAAAATTAATAACTGCATAACTGGCAATATTGTGTCCAAGTGAAATCAAAATCGTCTTCAACAAACTTGCACGTGCATTTCATGCAATAGGAAATGCGTTTCTCATCACAGTTTATGCTAATCTAAACAATGACCTAATGAAAAGCCTGTCCAGGTATTGGACTACATGATCAACAGTCAATGTGGGAAGTGGTTGACCAGATGAAAAGCCAATATATGCATTGGTTGAACTGATGAACAAACAATGCAGGCATAATCAACCTGATCAACAGCCAACACGTGCATTAACATAAGCAACAACCAAGCATTAGACATGGTCAACTGGCAATACAGGCATTGATTGACCTGATCAACAGTCAATGCAGACATTGTACTAGTTATTTATTCGTCCTGAAATAAGTTATAAAAGTTCGGGGGGAGGGGATTCTACATTCGAAGATGTCATATTTAAAAATCCATACACCGGAGTATAAGACCGTTCTTGGCACACTGATTTTGACTACGGATAACTCCGTTTACCTAATTAAGATATAAGGCTCACGGCGGGTGTGACCGGTCGATAGAGGATGCGTACTTCTCCTAGGCACCTGATCCCACCTCTTGTATATCCAGGGGTCCGTGTTTGCCCAACTCTTTATTTTGTATTCCTTATAGGAGTTAGGAGATTGATCACTGTTCGTTATCTTCACCTTTCATACAGTGATGTCCGTTAGTAAAGATTCCAAACAACAATATTTAGCCCATTGAAAACTAGTATTGATTTATAGAATCCTAAATTTACCTAGTAGTTTTATATCACCTTAAGTATGATTTGTCAAAGGATACGTAATGTTAAGTGCGACCTGGACAGAGAGTATGCTGAATCTTTGCAACTTCAATCAAAGAGACAAAAAGCCAAGGCCATTAGAAGTAGAACGGAAATGACTATGACCCCACCATCTAGGAGCATTCAAGAGTGGGCTATTACTGTTAATAGTTATATTTAATTTCCTCATTTCTAGCTCACCTGAGCCAAAGGCTCAAGGTCAAGGTCACAATTAATAATATTATACCGTTATAACCAGTTTTTTTGAAATTTTAATAATGCTGTTGAAGGAGAATTGCAATTTTTCGGATGTTTATATTTGATACTGTTTAAGTATGTCTAGCATCTTAAAAAGTGTGATGACCTATATATTTCATTTGATAATTTATTAATTTTAACTTTAATAAACTTTAATAAATTGAAATAAATGCATTTTCGATACTTTTATCAGAGTACATTGCAAGTATGGAGTTACCTTGATATATTTATACAGATTTGTTCTGCTTTAGTACTAGTGTATCAGTATTATTACATCAAGTTCATTTGTGTGAATATTATAATATTTAAGAATGAATAAAACTGTCAAATTGTGGCTTGTATTCTCTGTACCGTAGAAGGTCTTTGAGCATCAAGTTGGAAACTTGATATCAAATGCATGTATGCAGAAACCATTTGCATATCAGTAGCTTATGCATGCGGAAACTTGACGTAAACTTTGTGGAAACTTGACGTAAACCATATATAAACCAATATAGTTTATGTATGCGTAAACTTATGATAAACCATATATGCATGTTGATGGATTACGACTGCGGAAACTTATGATAAACCATATGTATGTCAATGGTTTATGGCTGCGTAAACTCGCGGAAACTTGAGGTTTCAGAAAGTTTCCGTTGCGGAAACCATATGGATTCGTGGACACCCTAAGTTTCCGGAGTGCGGAATCTTGCTGAAACTTGAAGTTTCCAAGCGGAAACTTGGCAGAAACCTTATGTATACCTAAGTTTCCGCAGTGTTTCAGCCTTGCGGAAACTGCATTTTTCATCATGTGGAAGGTGGATCCAAGATAATATTCGAAAGGGGGAGGGGTTGCATACTAAGTTTGTATCTTTTTCGCCCAGAAAAGTGAGAGGATTAAAGAACCACACCGGCTAAATAGGACCATATTTGCTCAAATTGTTAAACCAAATGGGGTTACAACCCCCGTAACCTCGCTAAATCCACCACTGACTAGCGACATCGTATTGCTTGGTTTCAGCCATTTGCATTTACAGGAAATTATTGATGATTTATTTTGTCCTGTTCATTACTGGAGTGATAACATTTCACTATGTTACAAATTGCGTTTTATATTGAAGTTTGTACTCAATACTAAGCTAAAACTGACTGCAATGAAACACCATTTTAATCTCCATTTGGTTCAACGGATCTATTTCGATACCCAGAATTCTATATTCGTTGTATATTATTTTAACAATAACAGCATCCCATAACTTTTCTATTAGAATGACTTGGTTTGCACCAGGTTCTATGATGTATTGAGTTTGATCGTGGTTATTTATATCTCTCTTCTCAATGGACAGAAATGTAAACAGAATACTTGGACATTTAATCTTATATTTTATTCATTTTATACTATATAAAGTAAGTTGAGGCAGTTTATACCGAGCGAAGCTCGGACGGGCCGAATGCCTGTCCGCGAAGCAAGGCTCTAACGGTAACGCTTATATAAAAGGGGAAAAAAAGAAAGAAAAAAAATCAGCAAATCAATAGAGATAATCTCAACATACTTTCACTGAAAATTTTGTGATCCATATGGGGGTCGCCATTTTGTTTTGTTCATTAGCTGCTCCTACAGTTATTCGTGTTTTAATTTTGAATGCCAAAATGCAAGACTGGCGTGTAATTTGTAATTCATACACTTAGTTTGTTAAAAATGAATGGGATGATTATTATTGTGAAAGTTTTTTGGCCACTCATCAAATAGAAAAACAGTAATACGAGTAAATAGATGAACGAGTTCATGAGTTTTTTTTATATAAAAAAACCCATACGATATATTTACGCTTACGCCGAGGCTAAATGTGACGTCACAATGCACGCTTTACGTCGCCTGGCGGTATATTCCCCGCGTTAAATGAATAGGCGGATCATGCAGCTATCCTCATATGTCCCCTTTCATATCTAGATGTTACTGGGAGTTTAGCGCAAGGGGAATTTCATAAATAAAAAATAATTTTTAAATGAATTATTGTAATTTATCGTACTTAACGAAATTATAATTATCACTTGGGACACGCTGAATGACCATTTCATGCTTCGCTCGGTCACACCGTATACATATTATTGATATGTATATATTAGTATTTATATAGATTTTTTATAATGCTTCTTCCATAAGTGATATTTCAAAGCGCCACAAATACTTTGAACAGAATGTGTTTTGAATGTAACAGAATGCAAATAATCCGAACCATTTGTTTCCCGTCATGGTGTGGGTTCACGGCGGATCGTTCCGGTATGGATCGGGCTCGGAGTACGATGGGAGACTATTAGCTTCCAGGGGAGGTGTCATCGTAGTAACTATCAACTACAGACTAGGAGCTTTAGGTAGGAACCGTCGTATTTATGTCCTGTTACTACTTACCCTACAAGTGGTTTAGGCGTTTGCTTCGCAAATAAGAGGTCTAGCTTAGTACCCGAGGCCTTCCAAAACACAAACCTCGCATTCGGAAGGCCTCGGGTACTAGGCTAATGGTATCAGTGCTGGAACTTGATTCGACCTCGCCGCTATTACCGGGCCGCCGGTTTTTGACCGGCTGAACACTTGATTGGAAGCCGATTATGCGTGCGCATCAACCGGTCCGGCCCGATGGCGCCGAATTTTTTGACAGGCGTGGGCGGGACCAAGATGGCGTCGTTTCTAGATATGCAAGTTTTGTCAGTTTCATTAACGAACAGCAGCTTCTACATAAGTGCACTATGCATATATTTTTACAAGATCTTGTAACAACATATATTTTTATTATTCATTTCATCACTTTTGTCAATGCATACACCTCGAAGACCCTACATTTATGAAATAACAAAAGAATGTGAGTTGTTTAGTTACGACTCATCCAATCTTGCAGGTCAGTTGCTAATTTTTATTTTTATTAGGGTTAAATAAATAGTTCTAGAAAAGCCACTTGCAGTTGCAAGAGAGGCTAGGGCAGACAGTAGTTTATGTATGGTTGTCCAATTATTGTGTCAAAATAACTATATGGCATGCTATCAATAGATGTCTAATTAACATAACTGACACATACGGCATTGTTGCGGCAATGAATACTTCGTCGTTATCATCGTCAAGCTCTTCTTTAGAAAATGTGTATAAAACTGTAGCGGTTATGCTGGGCGCAGCCATATTGGATTTGGAACTGGGGGTGCCGCCACACTTGATTCATTTTCAGCCCGGTCACATGACCGGCGGCCCGATTTTGCTGCGAATCAAGTTCCAGCAGTACTATCACACCGGTAATTATTTTCACTATATATTACTATAGAGGGGAAAAAATCATTAAAAATCAGTTTGTAGAATTGATGCCGAATAACGCAGTCGGACATGTTCTATGTTATCTGTCTCGTCTGTCGACACCGGAAAAACAACACCCTACGCGGCATTTTCGAAAACAAATTACCCGCAAACAATACTACCCTCAAATTCACGTGTTTTTCATATTTGTGTAAACAGCCGGATTGCACCTCAGGAAGTAGTTTCAGCTACCAACATCAAATAGTTCCTTTGTATACACTTGGTTATTTCTACAAATTACACAACATCTCCTAATCAGGGGTACAAAAATTAAGGGAAAAGAAGAAGAGGAAATGAGAAAAATCGCGCATGAAAAAAAATTCTTTTAAATATATGGAACTACATTTTGATTGGACAATTACCGGTGTGATACCCTGTAATGGAAGGTCCTGGCCAGGTTCGACTCTCGATCCCGACACCGCGCCAAACCCAAGACGCGACTGTTCCTTCACCAAGGACCCAGGTTTAGAAGTGAAAGTTACAAACATTACCTTTAAAACGGAGGTCCCGTGTCATGGTAGGAACTGGTACAAGAAAAAAACCCTCACTAACACGGCCGTCAGCGCCATGCATAGGGTAAATCATCTGAAGCTGATGACGCTTTTATATGAGTTAAAAATTCTGAAATGGGACGTAAACATCAAACAAACAAAACTTTTTAAAAAGAACATACAAACAAACAAAACCCTCACAACCACTACCGATAACAAGGTTTGAACCCGGGTCGCACAGGTGAAAAGCGATCGCGCTACCTGGTCACCCAATATGTCCAGATCATTACTATGGAGCGCCAAATTAACATAAACTCAAATAATTGAAGATATCTTGAATTATTTGAAGATATCATCAATTCATTTGATGCGCGCAAGAATTTAATTAAAGATCTCTTCAAATAATTAATGATATCGTCAATTCTGAATTATTGCGCGTATTAATTGAATTGATGATAGCATTAATCCTTCAGCTGAATTGATGCGCGCTTTAATTGAATTAATGATCTCTTCAAATGAATTAATGATATCAACAATTGAATTGATGCGCGCTACAATTCATTTGAAGAGAGCAATAATTGAGATAATACGCGCACTAAATCAATTGATGAGAGCAATAATTGAATTGATGCGCGCATTAATTCAATCGATGAGAGCAATAATTGATTTAATGCGCGCATTAATTTAATTATTGCTCTCTTCAATTGAATTAATGCGCGCATCAATTGAATTAATGAGAGCAGTAATTCATTTAATGCACGCATTAATTCAATTATTGCTCTCTTCAATTGAATTAATGATATCTTTAATTCATTTGAAGAGATCAATAATTCTTTTAGAGAGAGCAACTATATAATTAAAGATATCTTCAATTCAACATATCCACAATTGAATTAATGATCTCTTTAATTGAATTGTTGCTCTCTTTAAAAGAATTGATGCGTGCATTAATTCCTTATACAAAGGCATTGTAAATAATTAAAGATATCTTCAATTGAATTAAAGAGATCATCAAATTATTTATACCGAGCTCTAAATTAATTATTGCGAGCAATATTTCTACAAAATTGATGCTGTCATCAATTGAATTGAAGAGAGCAATAATTGAATTAATGCGCGCATCAAATCTATTATTGCTCTCGTTAATTCAATTGATGCGCGCATTAATTCAATTGATGAGAGCAATAATTGAATTGAAGTGCGCATTAATTCATTTGATGAGAGCAATAATTGATTTAATGCGCGCATTAATTCAATTAAAGAGAGCAATAATTGAATTGAAGATATCTTCAATTATTTGAGTTTATGTTAATTTGGCGCTCCATACATTACAAGCAGTGCTAAATATTGAAATATATATATCCAATTGTTTTCTTCACACATTCTGAATTGTGTACACATAGGATTTTTATCCACGGATGATTCGGTCACCAGTGGTAACCAGGGACTTCTGGACCAAGTACTGGCTCTGAAATGGGTGAACCGGAACATACGCCATTTTGGTGGGAATCCTGATCAGGTGACCCTCTTTGGTCAAAGCGCTGGAGGGGCAGCAGTTTCACTTCATATGTTTTCTCCTCTTTCAGACACAGGCACTCGACGTTTTAAATATCTATAATAAAAAAAATTGTTTTCCTGTAAACATAATATTGACAAGGTATACCACGCCGCCATCTTGGTTTTCGTTTTTACCAGCTGCATCGCTTGAAAATTTCAGCGAAAAGTTCGATATAATACAATAATTAGAACCCTACCGTTTAGAAGCAACTCTGTCAAGGTCTTACCTCTCGCATCGTCATGGTGAACTGGAAATAAAGTCCATTTATCGGCTATAATCAACCGTCAAACATCGTCTACTGCTTCTCAAATGCGAGAAATCGCTGAAAGGTGGACGTACGTTGACATAATTTTGGGATAGCCCTTTTTTCATTGGTCGATAAAATTAAAAATAGTAAATATTATAATTAGCTGTAAATATGTTCTAGTGAGCGAGGTAATAGATCTTGAACATTATTCTATTAATATATACTTCATTTATTTTTTTAAACGTTAAACATGATAACTTCACTTATTCATGCATTCGTTTCTGTTGAAAGTAAATTTCATAACGTAATAAGAAAACTTCAAAATTGAATTTACACACACACGCACGCGCGCTTACACGTGGGTATACTCTCAAACGTACACACTAACATTTATACATTCATGCAAATGTCCTGTCCTGCTTATCTGTTGTCACAGTGGGTGACAAAACGTGGGTTGGAGTCGAAGCGGGGCGGGGGGGGGGGGGGGGTCATGAACATTTCCAATGTTATTTGGTAATGTGATAGATTCACTAAATTTCCCGTGCCAGCCTGTCCCGAAACCACACAATTGTGCAGAGTTTTATTGTTTGCAGGACTGCAACTACCCTGCATTCAGTGCCCCCCCCCCTCCCCCGGCACAAGCGTCAGTGGGTACATTAGCAAGGGAATTCTCATTTGCATAATGATGTCAACTTCCGTCCCTAGATCAGGATTCATCGCATTTTGAGGAGCAGTAGACGATAGTTGATGCTTGATTATATCTGATCAATGGACATTATTTCTAGTTTTCCATAACGATGCGACAGATAGGATATTGACAGAGTTGTTGCTAGACGGTAGGGTTCTAATTATTGTATTATATCGAACTTTTCGCCGAAATTTTCAAGCGATGCAGCTGATAAAAACGAAAACCAAGATGGCGGCGTGGTATACCTTGTCAATATTATGTTTACAGGAAGACAATTTTTTTTATTATAGATATTTAAAACGTCGAGTGCCTGTGGTTTTATCGTAGTTAACGTAAATACACTAAGTCTTGTGTAAGTGTAGGCCTATAGATGGACGTTGATTCTATGCAAGTATAATCGAACTGAAGAAATTTTTGTTACAGATAAGTGTTTCTTGTTCCTTTTACCGTAAAAGTAACATACAAAGGCTATGTAAGCTTGCGATTGGTATAAATTTGGAAATCCTTTCCAAAAATGTTAGTGTAGCCTAGATACATAAAAAATAATCTCAAGCTCTTGAAAATCAATCGCCGATCGGTAAAGAAAATTGACTGAATGATTGAGTTGTCGGAAATCATCAATAAAATTGTGGGGGGAAATTGAATGAAGAGATATACCAGCTATTGAAAGTTATTATGTCATGATTTATCTTTACAAATATTGGCACCACTGGAATGAACGGCGACTTCGGCATTGCAAATCCGATAATGATATATCGGTACTTCTGAGGCATGCACGTAGAATGATCGAGGGAGGGGGAGGGAATGATCCCCATTTTAGCAACCATAACTTTCTATCATTTATATATACAAATAAAGATATATTTCCTGACACAACCACCAAGCCACCACCCCCCCCCCCTTCCGACTTTTCATGGCGGCAGAAGTGAATGGTACGAATTCAATTTATGAAGTGAATCCATAATGTGTTCTCCCTACGATTGAAGTAATCAGAATGTGGGGAAAAAAATCTTAGGCAATATATATGATACGCTACTACCCTACCCTACACCCCCCCCCCCCCCCCCCTGGCGTTGGCACGATAAAGAACCCTCACTGCTACGGCCCTGAGCGCTAAGCATAGGTCTAAATTTGCAGTACTTAACCTAAAGCTGTTGGTGTCTTAAAATGAGAAATGAGTGAAAACTCCTCGACGAGTTGTAAAAACAATCAATCATTCACCCCTCCCCTCCTGAATTTTAAAAGGTGTGAAAAAATATATATTGAGGTATAATAAGTCGTATGCCACTACTTAACCTTCATCCATGCATTTCAAATTTGAAAGATTTTGAATATTAGTCAAATGAACATGTTAGGATTTGTTTGTTTTGATATATTTATTTATTCTTGTGAAGAATTTTAGACAAAGTAGTGTGAAGGCATCTTCTCTGACTACCCCCCCCCCCCCCTCCCTTTCCCTGAAAAACGATGCTACGTGCCTGTTTTCCTCTCTTACGTAAATCCGTATTACATGCACATCCCTCTGCCAAACACCAATGGCACTGCAGGTACTTAAATTCGGTATCAAAACCAGTGAGTAAAATAAATGAACGAAATCGTCTGATTGTTAGCTAAACTGGAAGAAAGCATGCCTAGAAAAATCGCCAAATCACGTGACTTAGGTAGATTCTAAAACACAAAATACGCACGGAACGGAAGAACTCGAAAATCCCCTAATATACGTCTGATTTTTTAAAATAAAGTCCTCGTTCTCTATATAGTATTATCAATAGTTACGATTTTCTTCACGAATTTCAATATGAATTTTGCAAAAGGAGCAAACAAACTGTAAGAGACCAGTTATTAATTTAAAAAGCAAGAGTTTCACGTTAGTTTTACATTTTTATGATGTTTTGTTTGTTTGTTTGGTTGGTTGTTTGGGTTTTTTTTTTGGGGGGGGGGGGGAGGGGGGGGTAGATATTTAGACACCGTATTTCGTCCATTGATTAATCAAACGTTACAGAATGATTGTCCAAAATTTAATGTCAATCATCTGGTAAACCCTTGGCTAGCGAAGATGCTGGTAAGTCATCGAGTTAGAATGTACTAAAATACGATCGACTCTTGTAGGTTTATTTCAGGCAGTGATACCCCAGAGTGGGTGTGAGTTGGGTCCTTTCTCCATCTACAGACCTCCGCACTCCGTACGAAGCACGACAAGAAATCTGGCTCTTCTGTTACATTGTCCTGTATATTCATCCCTAGCTATGGTGGATTGTTTGCGACAAAAATCTGCAAATGATGTCGTCATCACATAGCCCAAAGTTTGTATTCAATCGCTGTAATAAACCTTTATTCTAGTCTTGTAAGGCAAGGACACCATTATACCGCATAGCGGTTTTCCCCACTGGTGTAAAATTTGGCGAATTTCTAGCTCATAAGATATTTTGATGGACAGAGTTCTAAAACATAAAGATTGATAAAGCAGTGAAGTGTTTTAAAATCACTTTGATATCCGTAAAACATTTTACTCTCATCATGCAGAAACAACTGACCTAAAAAGACACCCAGAAGTTTATTTACCTCCTAAGCTGAAGAATGCTACACTTATCCACATGCAATTATATCGCTATACTTATCTGGGCATGTACCTTTGACATAAGAACTAACTACTATACAAAGTTATCTTTCTTGCAATAATACATAAATGATAACAGACACATTTGGGTGCAAGATAAGCTATTAAAAATCTGACGGGGTGATACCAAACCGCTAAAATAAACCAAAATTGTCACCCCTCGGAAAAACCCCACTGTGTGACGTAGCTCATTGCACTTTCTCCTTTCCTGTTACACATGTAGCATCATCAAATGATAGCGGCGTTTGCTCCCAGAGTGGATGGATATTTTATACATGACGTGCCTGAAAACCTGCTTCAGAAAGGAAACTTTAACCACAACATTAGGGTAATGACTGGCTACGTTCCAAATGAATACCAACCAACTTCAATGTTAAAGGAGGATATGACGTCAGTTATTACAATTCACTGTTAGATGACTGGAGTAGTCGATTTCTTCACAGCAGTCACATCAAATCAGCAGTCACGTGTTACTATGCACCCACAGACAGGGATGACAGAGAAAACGTGCAGACATTTATGCAAGTAAATGTTAATATTACTCGGGGGCAGATCCAAAAAAAAAAAAAAAAATGAAAAAGGATGCGATCCAATTATCCACACACACACAAGAAATACACATGTAGAAGGGTGGAGAATAAAGACCACAAAATGGCAAACAATCACCTTTTTCATTCAAAATATTCAGCCAAAAAGGTGGGAGGGTGTTGCAACCCCATAACCTCCCCCTAAATATGTTACTGCATACATCCTCAACCTCAACACCATCACCATCATCACCAACACCACCACCATCCTCATCATCAACACCACCATCATAATCCTCAACAACACCACCATCCTCCTTCTCAACAACACCACCATCGTCCTCCTCAACAACAACACCATTCTCATCCTCAACAACACCACCATTCTCATCCTCAACAACACCACCATCATAATCCTGAACAACACCACCATCATAATCCTGAACAACACCACCATCCTCCTTCTCAACACCACCACCATCGTCCTCCTCAACAACAACACCATTCTCATCCTCAACAACACCACCATCCTCATCCTCAACAACACCACCATTCTCATCCTCAACAACAATACCATCCTCCTCATCAACACCACCATCCTCATCCTCAACAACACCACCATTATAATCCTCAACAACACCACCATTCTCATCCTCAACAACACCATTCTCATCCTCAACAACAACACCATCTTCCTCATCAACACCACCATCCTCATCCTCAACAACACCACCATTATAATCCTCAACAACACCACCATTCTCATCCTCAACAACACCATTCTCATCCTCAACAACACGATTCTCATCCTCGACAACACCACCATCCTCCTCAACAACACCACCATCCTCATCCTCGACAACACCATCATCATAATCCTCAACAACACCACCATCATCATCATCATCATTCTCATCCTCCTCATCATCAGCAACAACAGTAATTTAGCAATGTTTTGAATACAATTTCCAAGTTTTCATTCATTGAGTAAAAATCTTTTTATGGAATTCCAATCTTTTCTTTTTGAAGCAGAACAGCACTGCTCAGTGTTCTTCATATAGATTTCCTGTTGCTTAAATTGTAGTTGAAGTCAGATTATGGTTACATCATACCCCAAATAAAGTTAGCTTTTGGTCTCAACACACAGGGATCGAAAACATGGTTGTATGATTTCAACTACCGATCTCAAAATTACCCAGAACCCAGCTGGATGGGTAAGAATACTATACTGTACATATGAAAACAAGATATAATGGCAATATTTTTCTGTAGGACGGATAACGTACATTTTCGTTTTGTTAGGAGTTCCCCATGCGGCGGAACTGTACTACCTGTTCGGATCACTTCTATCTACATCGGAACCTTGTCCCGAAGATCCCAGTATTACGTGTCCTCAGATCTGGAAAACTTATCAACAATGGAATCAACTGGATTCAGCTATTAGTAAAACAGTTATTGACGTGTGGAGTAATTTTGCAAAGATGGGGTAAGTAAAGTTTCCAAGCAAATGAATTTTGTGCAAAAGTAGGGCCACTGCGCACAAGTTATCAATTGATATTTACTCATTTAATATCTATAACTTGCAATATAAATCCTGTTTCAGGAACAACAATGCCTCGTCAATGAGATTACCCTCTGGTGCTGTGTGGAATGTCTTTAATTCAAAGAAGCAATTCTTATTTATAGGAAACTCCCTCCAATTCCAGACCAGTCCGAGACAGCGTCAACTCCCACTATGGAACAGTTTTGATTATCTTAGTTATTACGCTAACCCTACTCACAATTCTTCAAAAATACACCGCCCTGTCCCAGTTATTGGTTAGTTAAAATTTTAGTAGAGTTCATGAAGGAAAACGAATACGCACAAATTACTGTTGTTCACATCAAGCGAATTCAACATTCGAATATTGCCACCTTTTGCCTTTCTCAACAACTAAAAAAATACACATATTTAAAAAAGATTTGTAGCAAATGTGTTTATTGTTTAAAGGACACATCGCATGTTTCCAAAGTATACAATAAATATAGAATTTCTAGACAATCAATGAGTGTCATGTTGTGTTACGTCCCATTCACTTACAACTTACACGTATGTATATTTACATTTCTAATGTTTTGCCTCTGATATCTCTACAGATTGTAATGATAACAATTTCCTCATAAACGTGCTGTACAGTATAGTTGTAAACAATACGCGTATGAATGCAGATAAATATATTAGTGTATCGGAATATCGACAGAAACACGAACGTGCCTCGTGAAGTATGCCGGCGTGAAGCGTCGCAGTTCATACCCTCATGTATTTTCAAAACTGTAATTTATTTCTTTAAAATACGCTCCCGGGCCATAGAACTTAGACGAGTTCACTTTTAATCTCGACCTAGTTTTTCACAATTGGTTTTTTCTATAAAAGTGCGACTGGGATCAAAGGATCAAATGTGAGCTAGTTTAAGTTTTTATGTCCCCACAGTACACGCACATGTACCGATGCAAGGCGCTTTTAAAGTCTGTGACATACTAAACGTTGCAATATTTGATCTTTTCCATTTGTATTGTATAATTTTTCATTTGGATTTTGTGCTCATTCGTATTCTATAGTTTCCATTTGTATTGTAAAAAAAAATTAACTGTATAAAATAATTTTTATTTGTATTGTCTAATTTCTTCACAAATGAAAATTATGCAATGCAAATGAAAAAAAAAAAAAAATAGGCTTACAATACAAATAATAATAAAAAAAAAATTCCTATACAATACCAATGGAAAATATACGATACAAATGAAAAGTTACACAACACAAATGGAAAATATGAAAAACAAATGGAAACGATTTTGTTACATTTACAAATATCACAGATTCTTCCATTCCATAGACTGTCACTCCATCTACATGTACCCACATCTACAAATATCACAGATTCTTCTATTCCATAGACTGTCGCTCCATCTACATTTACCCACATCAACAGGGATCGGTGGTTACCAGTTCGAAATGTTACAAATATGTTTAATAATAAATAATAATAATATCCTATATTTAAACAGGATAGCACAATTAGTTTAAAACTAGTTTACATTGTGGTCCTGAAAACATATATACAGACAGCAGTATTATACAGATACAATATAAAATAGTATATGAAGGTATGTTGTATACATACATGTATGCTATTTACATATTTAAAACTGAAAATAAAACAAAATAAATAAATAAACAAATAAAAATAAAACTGAAAATAATCAAAAACAAATCTATATGGTTTTAATGTGGCAGAACGCCTAAGTAATTTTCACGTTGGGTTTGGTTTTTTTTTAAATATTCTGTATATACCTATGTAATACCTTTGGAAGAATCGAACGTATCCACTTTTAAATATATTGGTCTTTAAGACTTTGATTGACAATAGTCTTTACAAAGTCAACATTACGGGAGTTTTGCTCGATAAACCACAAGGATTAAGGATATTTTGAATACAAGAAATCCTATTATTACTTGTCTCCCCATGGGTGCAGCGATTGTACAAATACATGTATATGGTTTGACATATTTTGTTCTTTGTTACCTAATAAAAGTTTTATTCAACAGGACACCATTCTTGTGTAAATGTCTGGAAACAAAGGGAGACGTCTAAATTCTCTATATACCATAAACTTGTCACAACCCTCCCAAAAATATCATCGTGTGGGGCAAACTAAACTTACTCAATGAGACCTGCGGTTGACCTCAAATAATTGATAAGACAAATTAATTCATTCACAAGATATGACACAACATTCCGTTCTATGATAAACAAGACATCTTTAAATAGAAACTTTATTGATTTTTTTTCCTCATTTCAATAATACAGAAAATGTGACAATTTTTGAAAACGACTCGGATATATATTTTGTAGTAAATAGCAAGATGATTGATTTGCTATATTTGAGATTGAAAATATTAATTAATATCTGGTAAACTAATTATCTGTTCTTTCCCCTGCTATTTTTATGTAGGTAAATATGGTTTGTCTTTTGTGCTTGTTATACCACATCGATCCTGAATTAAAAAGAAGGGAAATCAATTCATAGTACCGGTAATATTTCGAAATAAAAATGTGATGTGTAAGATCAGTTAATTCAAATCGATTTAAATTCGACTGTTCTCAACGGAAAAGTTCTTTAGAAATCTCGATTTCTGTATCGATTCAATTTCTTATATCCTGAAATGCGCTCTCAAGCTGTAGATTTCACTCGCGAAATCCAGCTCTGATACACCACGCATAACCAAACCTGTGTAGTTTATATATCATGTTAATTCTAAAAGTACTCTTAAATCTAATGTGCAGTGCTTTCAACTTCATAAAATGCCTCTTGGGTCTAAATCAAACTTTGTATCTTTCATCGACCCGGCAAACAAGAGGTATATTGTCCCGGTCCCCATGGTAACTGTTTTGTTCTTGATATCTTATGTGTAACCAGATAGAAATGAAGAGGTTTTTTTGTTGCTGGTAAAACCTTTATAAGTTTTTAAAATAAATATGAAATAGGTTAGTCGATGGATTACAGTGCTAATTATCAATACTAAATGTTAAAATTGTAAATACACACAAATGCAATATATTCATTCGCTTAATATATGATATTTTCCATATTGACCGAGGCATTTTGGGGATTACTGAATCCCAAAGGAAAACAAGCACCAAAGGTTTATACCCGACAAAAAGTAGGTGAAAATAGATATTTCACGATAAAAACCATAGACCTTTCATTTTGACAGGAAATTCTAAAACAATGAGCACAAAATATAACAAGAGGCCCATGGGCCACATCGCTCACCCGAGTCACCTTGGCCCATATCTGAAGACTTTCCATATGTATTTGCGTCTAAAACCTTAGTCCCTATTATGGCCCAAACTACCCTTTGCAAACTTGAATCTACACTATGTCAGAAAGCTTTCATGTAAATGTCAACTTCTTTGGCCCAATGGTTCTTGAGAAGAAGATTTTAAAAGCTTTTTCCTATATTTGTATGTAAAACTTTGACCCCCCCCCCCCACTTGTGGCCCCATCCTACCCCCGGGGGTCATGATATGAACAAACTTGAATCTGCACTATGTCAGAAAGTTTTCATGTAAAAATCAGCTTTTCTGGCTCAGTAGTTCTTGAGAAGAAGATTTTTCCTATATATTTGTATGTAAAACTTTGATCCCCTATTGTGGCCCCATCCAACCCCCGGAGCCCATGATTTGAACAAACTTGAATCTGCATTATGTCAGGAAGCTTTCATGTAAATCTCAGCTTTTCTGGCTTAGTGGTTCTTGAGAAGATTTTAAAAGTTTTTCCTTATATATTTGTATGTAAAACTTTGATCCCCCCTTGTGGCCCCATCCTACCCCCGGGGGCCATGATTTGAAAAAAATTGAATCTGCACTATATCAGGAAGCTTTCAGGTAAATTTCAGCTCTTCTGGCCCAGTGGTTCTTGAAAAGAAGATTTTTAAATGACCCCACCCTATTTTTGCATTTTTGTGATTATCTCCCCTTTGAAAGGGACATGGCCCTTCATTTGAACAAACTTGAAAGCCCTTCACCCAAGGATGCTTTTGGCCATGTTTGGTTGAAATTGGCCCAGTGGTTCTGGAGAAGAAGTCGAAAATGTGAAAAGTTTAACGGACAGACAACGGACAAAAAGCGATCAGAAAAGCTCACTTGAACCTTCGGTTCAGGTGAGCTAAAAACGTAAGGAAAGTTTGAATCATGGAGATGGATATATGCAATAATTAAAAGAGTTTCGTAGAATCTAACGAGCAAGGGGGGTGGTGGGGTAAAGTGTTCCTCCGACAGTCCTTATAAGGACGTCCTGTTAATCCTTCCCTTTTCCATTTCCTTGCCGCGTGGTGGTTGTAGCCATTGTAGCTTTAAAGAAAAATAAACGAAGTTTTTAGAATTTGAAATAATTTCCCAGGGTCAGATGATTATTTAGCAAATCGTTACCACAAGAAGTGAGTAATACAATAATATTTATAATTAGAATTTTGTTTTTAATTACTTTGTATATGCTATACATGTGCTCATTTCGATGGAATTTGGCTGGTGCCAGGTGAGCAATAAATTTTAACTGACAGGCCGCTAAATACGCCTTTGGTGGTTGTCACTTAATTATCTGGCGGTCGTCATATCGATATCTGACGGTTGTTTTTATTATTTGGCGACTGCCAGATATTTAAAAGGCGACTGCCTGATATTTAAAAGGCGACTGACAGATATTTAAATGGAGACTGCCAGATATTTAAATGGCGACCGCCATATAATGTTATGAGACAGCAGCCCGAAATATATTTGGCTGCCACCAGATAATTATATGGCGACGACAGAAACTTATTTGGCGGCAGCCAAATGAAATAATTTTCTCACCTGGCACCAACCGGCTTCCGTACCTTTCGCTATGGGCAATGAAGATTTTTTTTCTCAGTTATCGGTAGATCATACAGAACACTACGTACTTGTGGGGATGTTGGAATTAAAGAAATACTGGGCTCCATCAGTCTGTTTCAAATCCACGTGATTTTCCTCCAGTAATACATTGTGTCCCTGATAAAGAACAAACTGTGTATAGTTACAGTCAGACAAGAGGTGATTCATGAAGAAATCGAAACGGGCCAAATATTGATATATCTAGTTTAAGAATGGGATTGACCCAAAACTGTTTTATTATCATTAGACCAAAAAACAAATCCAATAGTTGTCATGGCCTTATTTTGCTGCATCTCTGTATATAAGAAATATAAGCCAAACATTCTACGGAAATGCGATTTAGGATTCAAACTCACGACCTTCCATTTACGAAGCGAACGCTCTACCACTGAGATACCGCGACCGGTCAATTGGGAGAAATAAACACGATTTGCAGGTAATAATGAAGTATTGCAGCATTAATATGGGAAGTTAATGATGGAGAAGCTGAAATCATTTCGTTTGTTATAAAGTTAAATTAAAGTCTATGTTCAGTAAAACATCCAAAGATAAACATATGTGGAAGATTCTGTGGTGATTTTTATTTCAGTTCACTAGGGTATATCGATACGACATGTGAATGAAAATAGGTATAAGACATTGTTGATGTATCTAATTGTGGAGCTGAAGGCCACAGCAAGAAATTTCTTCTTCTCGTGCACAGGGGCTAAGCCCGTTTTGGGCCCAAACCCTGTGATATCACAGGGTTCGGGCCCAAACAGGCTTAGCCCCTGTGTTCTCGTGTAGAAGTTCTTATCAGTAAAGACCTCACCAGCCTAAAGTCAAGAGCCCCAAATTTTGATATATGCGTGGCGCTCACGGTCATAGAAATAAAGTGATATTATTGTAGATACCCACCGCCACCCCTTCAACCATCCTGCTGTATATATTTTACACGTTGTCATTTGGCCATAGTTGTGGCCTATTGTTTGTTGCCACCTTATTTTTCATCATAGTGATTATAATTTTCACACTATATCTTAACATGTAACTTTGGGAGATCCTAAACCAAGTCTATGTACAATTTGATAAGAAAGTAGGATCTCCCTAATTGTTTATCTTGATATCTTGTCATTAATAAATGACAGTTTTACAACTACAATAATTACTTGTTTGTTGAGATGAAAAATAACTAGCTGCGGGAAACATGTTTTAACTTCTAGATTTATCATATAGAAGGCATAAAGGTTCTTTATGCAAATGCCTACGGGGATCACCATGCCTTGTTAAGGTCATATTCCAAGCACCCGTGACCATCACTTGTAAGACAGAGCTCTTGGCGAAGGAACCGTAAGTGGTCTGTGTCAACTAAGCCTATTCGGTTTGACGTGGCAGTGAGTTTATTATTTCAAATGTTAACAATATACCAAATCCATTTTTTTCCCTTATGTAATATTTTATTTTTCTGTTCGTGTATTGTTTAAAGTACATAAAGAAAATATACTAAAGATATAAATTGCAGAATCTATAGATTAGGGTGTATCTTCGTTTGTCCCTCATTGCTTTTCATGTGAACGGTTTCCCATAAAAAGATTTCATACAAAGGTATACTTTTTTTGGACTTGGAATCAAAAGATAAAAAGTTACAGCAGACATCACCACTAATTTTACGTGGAGCTTTTATTTTTATACAGAGGCAGTTAAACATGGAAACAAAGATCTGGGAAAAGATCATAATCACTCCTCTCTGTCATTGCAGATATTAATGAATTCTGGGTCATTAGCAATAACTAGTACATGTAATACATGTGTATATGAAAGTTCTCAAGACCATTCCTTCCTGAATCAGTTGTTTTTTTTCCCGTTAATTCGTCAGAATGAACATTTTACTGTTTTCCACTGTTATATCAATAAGACTTCCTCAGACTTCCCTCGTAGCTTACAAACACTATTTTCAATCACTCCAGCTTGCTAACAATACTCCTCCAAATACTTTTTGCATCACAAGAACACTGTTAAGTTTTTAGACTATTCATTAAATAAATGGACAATATTGGGGACTCGAATATATTTCAGATGAAACTTGACATAAAAGCAAAGTTGGTGCATCTGTAACTGGCACATACCTGACACTGGCTTACTTTATGGTGGAATGTGAACGACAAACAGCTGCTGTCCGCGTGACACAGTTTGGCACACTCCCCGACATTTGATGCAGATTTGGGATTCCTCCACAGGCACAAATTAGGGTGTGACACGCCCATGTTCATCAACTTAGGGGAAGAGTCGAAAACGACTCTGGGGAATACTATAAATAGAAACGTATTCCTTATAATATAAAATGACGCTATTTTCACGGTGACTTATTTTCGTTGTTGCCGTGATATGTTCATGAAATCAACGTCTCGTACACTATACCTTCTATTTCTTTAGAATTGCGAAAAACTTATACCACAAAATCAATTCATTCTTTAGTATAATTGATTTTTTTTCCGTTCAAGATATTTTTTTTTTATAAATGATAAAATATTTTTTCCTATACTTACCTTCAGGAATATAAGCCAAAATTAAAAATGAAAGATATCCCCACCACATTGTTCCGGGTGACATTGAATGAAATAAAAAATACGAGGCTGGTACTTATATTTGGTTAGTGTTTCCTTTGATGCAATCTTACTAATCGTATATGAATTTTAAATTATTAATTTCCCCAAGCATACGTGAATTCATATCACAGCTCCAGTGTTTAACGAACTGACACTCACAGGGAGGAAAATCAATGGCAGAGATCTTTGAACGATGGAAAAGAGAAAAGGTACTTTTAATACTTGAAAAATGCTATATATACATGTATATAGTTAATATCAGATTCCTTCCAGAAGCAAGCTCAAGTTTACATATTTGTTATTGTTTAATGTAAATACATGTAAAGAGATTGACTACGTTTCCTGAGAGATACACCCTCAAACATATCAGAATTCTACTTGCACAAAGGAGACTGAGGCCATTTTTTAAAATTTACATGCTCTGTTGCAGCCCTGGCACGTGAAGACAGATACAATTTTGTTGGTGGTATTTGATGTAACTAGTGTTTTGATGCGAAATGATGTTTCACCGTGTTTCAAGCCTGCTGTTGTCACTTTTTTCCATGCAGTGCGATCATGAGAAAATATTTTCCATGCAGTGCGATCATGAGCAAATATTTTCCATGCGTTTGGATCAATGTTGCATGCTCTCATGTCGCGTTTGCAGAAATCTTTGGAGCGTTAATGAGGGCGTCCAACGCTTTGTTTAGCACCGACAAGCTCTTCATAGAGTGAATACTTGGGTATTCTCCCGTCCTTCATTCGGTGTACATTACCTAACCAGCGTAGGCGTCTTTCACGAAAGAGTGTAAACATGGAGGGTATCCCGGCTCTTGCGGGAACTTCGTTGTTTGTAACCTTGTCTTGCCAGGTGACACCTAGTATTCGTTGGAGACATCTCATATGGAAAACATTAATTATCTGCTCTTGTGACGAATAGGTCTTGCTTCAATGCTGGGAAGAAGGCTCCATACCATAAGACATGAGGAATGTTAGCATGGTCACCCTTTACAAAAATAAAGGGGATCCCATCGACTGCAACAATTACCTTGGCATCTCACTGCTGAGCATAGTTGGGAAACTGCACGCATCTTGTTGCAGAGACTACAACTGCTCGCTGAGAGGGTGTACCCAGAATCCCAGTGTGGCTTTCGCTCGAAACGATCCTTTGTCAACATGATATTCTCCCTCCGCCGGCTACTAGAGAAGTGTGAGAACAGAATCAACCACTCTACTTAGCGTTCGTTAATCTGACCGAGGCGTTCGACTTGGTCAGAAGAGACGGCCTCTTCAAAACATTGCCTTTGATCAGTTGCCACCAAAACTCCTCAGGTTAGTAAAATCCTTTCGTGGTGGTATGATGAGCACAGTCCAATTTGACGGCGATATGTCAGAGGAGTTTGGAGCGAAGAGCGGTGTCAAGCAAGGCTGCGTTCTAGCCCCTACACTCTTTGGTATCTTCTTTACCTTACTCCTGAAACATGCTTTCAAGTCTTCAACCGACAGCATCTACCTACACACTAGATCAGATGGGCGCCTCTTCAATGTTGCATGGTTACGCTCTAAGACCAATATACGTTCAGTAACCATCCGAGACCTTTTGTTTGCTGATGACGCTGCAATAGGAAGGGCTTCAAAGACTGCCTGCCATCTCTTTAGTCTCACCAGTCAAAAGAAAACTCGGATTATGGGTCAGAACATAACAATCCCTCCCTCAATTACACTCAATGTAGAGAAGCTGGAAGTAGTCCATCAATTCCAGTACTTGGCCTCAACAGCTACCAACAACCACTCACTAGATGTAGAGATCAGCAAATGCATAGGCAAAGCCTCAACAACCTTTTCCACACTTATTAAGAAAGTGTGTGGGAAAACAAACATATCTCGACTCCAACCAAAATAAATGTATACAAAGTGTGTGTCATCAGCACTCCTCTGTATGTATTGTCAAATAGTATATAACTGAATGTTGAAGACAAGAGTAATGTATACATAGGGTGTATATCATACATGTAACTTCTAAATTGTGAGAGGAATTATAAGGACAAACCATGTACTTTATTTAATGTATTTCGTCAAAATAGACAAGTTCAACAACCTGTAATTTCCTTAGCAATTAAAGAAAATCAAAATCCTTGCCACATGCACATCTTCCATACCCATACAAATACTCTGTATGATAAGAAGGTCCTCACTTGAAAACTGTGGAAGAAAAAATGAAAGACAAACCATGTACTCTCTATACAATATTTCTTAAAAACTGACTAAATTCAACCTGTAATTTTCTTTAAAATTGAAGAAAATCTGAATCCATGCCACACACAGATCTTCCATACCCATACAAATACTCTGTAAAATAAGAAGGTCCTCAATAGAAAACTGTGGATGGAAAAACAGATAAATAATGTACACTCTGCAATAATTCCTCAAAACTGAGCGAGTTCAATACTGTAATTTTCTCACAAACTGAAGAAAATCAAAATCCTTGCTACATACACACCCTCAATATCCATATAAACACTGTAAAACAAGATGGTCCTCACTTGAAAATTGTGGGAGGAGTTGGCTGGACAAATTATGTACCCTCCATATAACAATAATTTTCAAATAAAGGGGCACAACTCCTGCAAGAGAGGTCAAAATTGCAATATGATCTAGAATGATCCACAAAGAACATACATAGCAAGTTTCAGCTTGATATGTGACAGAGAAATGAAATTAGAAACACAGACGGACGGACGTACAGACATAGCTGAACCATAATATGTCCCATTTAAAGACGAGCGTATAAAAAACAGTATCCATCAATTGCTTGTAAAGTATACACTTTGGTAACAAAATTTTATGTATTAGTGAAGTCGGCCATTAGGAAGATGTGTTATTCCTCCTTAATTACATCAATGATGATCAGCATCAATACAAAATACACAACATCTTTCAATTTATCATATTTATTAATAATACAAGTAAATTCAAACTTATAAGAAAGTAAATACAGGTATACTCTAAACTTTCAACCCATAATTTGAAATTGGCTCTGTAACAAATAAAACGAGCCATTTGGATAATGAAAGATGAACTAAATGCTATGTTTTCTAGCTAATTTCAAATAAAGTCAAGCACTCTAGAGCCTGTGAAGTTTCATTGCTATAGTTTCAACATCTCTTTTTATATCAGTACTATGATACAGGATACACTGTACTCAAATCACACCTGGTCGAGTCAGCTTAAATCAGGCGATCTCTTCAGAATGAAGTCAACCAGCACAAAAATAAAACAAGGATTTAGAAAATTTCTTGATTTAAATTGTATTGCATGTGATGTTCCAAGAAAAAGAAAAATCATTAAATGACCCCAACCTAAAGACCTTTACATCACAACAGTTACATAAAAGTAATTAGTTGTATGATTATAGCTTATATTACTTGTCTTAGCAACCTTGACCTTTGACCTATTAACCTCAAAAACAATATTTTTCATTCAGCTGCCTACCTTTTGTCAATTTAAGAGTGAAATGAAACTCAATGCAACTCAGCTCAAATAAAAAAACCAAACAACTTCATACAAGCACTATTCAAATGAGTATTTACAAAGAACATTCCACATCACAAAACAGCATTTGTTCAATTCTTGCATTCGTGAAGAGTGATAAGCTTAGTATGTAAATGTATATGCAGGCACCCATTTTTAAAATAGAAAAAAAAGTCTGAGTCAGTTATCAAAACCTCAGTGTTTTTCAACATGTGCTTGGTACATGACAAACTTGACCCAACAACACACACTCTTGACCCAATAACACACACCATGATATATTCTCGACTCAATAACACACACAATGTTGTATTCTCGACTCAATAACACACACAATGTTGTATTCTTGATTCAAATGCACATGCTATGATGTCTTTTTCTGCATTCATAAAATACATGTACTACCTCTTGTATTTGTTGCACCCCAAAAATACAAAGTATGTCAACTCAATTAAACCTCTCCTCATGACCACCACACAACACAGCAATGAAAGGGATGATGAATAAAGACTACATGATACAATCACTTTGGGATTCATTAGGAATGTTTGAATATTGACACCTGCTGTATTATTATGGCTGTACATGGAGTTTTTCGGTATAATCTACGAAATTAAACAGTTATACACCATTAACAACAAATGTTGAACACTAGGAGCGATTGCCCAACAATTCAATACAATGTATATATGTTGTGACAAAATTCTGTCACATTAACTGCAGTGGTTTTCAATTATAAGACAAATAATCATGTTACAACCTGGTAACCTTTAAAAGAAAATCCCGATCAAAAAATGAAGAACCCCCTTCCCCCAAATTTAGGGTGGGAATTAAAAACTCTCTCCAAGTAATATTTTCATGATCATGTCAGGATGTTTAATCAATATATAAGAAGCAATGGGGAAAACACATAAAAGACTTGGTACTGTGGTCTTTCCTTTGTTGACCACCAGACAAAGTTCATTTTCATTTAAAAGGAAAGAACAATAAATGAGTATTGTATTTGTTACCAGTGAAATTGTATTTGTTATTAACAATATAATATTTGTTGGCAAAATTTCAAAATTGTATGCCAGTAGGAATTAATGCACCACAATTTATTTGAGTATTCTGCCACCTCAAAGAATAGTTACATATAAACCTTGTTAAATGATGAAATACATAAACACCTGGAATGCCTAAAACAGAGAAAACTAAACATCATACAAGATATGTGGACTCTAAACGGAGGTCACATGGGCAGGAGATGGTCATCTCTCTCCTCCTCACCATCCAACTGGTCATCTCCGATACCTTTATACGAGTGGGAATCTGGAGGCCTCTTAGAACGACACACCAGATCACAGCCATCCTGTTAAAGAGATGAGCATTCTATCATTCCAACGTGAAGGAAAGAGATAAGCATTCTATCATTCCAACGTGAAGCAAAGTAGTTTTACATTCAACGAATCGGGGAATATTCAGTCTGCAAATGACATGCCAATCTAGAAACTATACAGCTAACAGAAAATACTTCTCCAGAATCAATATTCAGCAAGTTATCTATTTTTCTAACAGATGTAAGTCAGTTATCCAGGCCTCAAGTCTTTTAACCATAAAATGAATTTTTTTTATTACTTTAATAAATCTTAAGATTTATCTAGCACAGATGCTTAAAAGAAACTGCAGGTTTATAAAAAAATTCAAATGCAAACATATACTGAAAATTTTATTTGTTTATGAAAATTATTTCAAAAGTTAACTGAATTTGAAATTCAAACTCAAGTCTATTCTTAGTTTATGGTCTAGAGGCCTGATGTTCCATTTATCCAGATAATATGACCTAGAGCTAAAGTGTGCAGATTAACAAGACTGCACTCAAGAATGCCAATCTGACTGCTAGTAAAATGTACTGGGTTTATAATAGGATCGGTTATATGATTTAATTAGCTCCCCCCACTTTTATATGATTGAAGAACTTGTAGACTTACAGCTTGAAGATTTCCAAAGTCCTTCCAGAACTCATAATTAGGGCACTGTTCTTTTCCTTTGGCATGGATAACAAACCTCATGTATGCACATCCCAGTATCAAATACAATGCAAGTATACACAAAAACCTGTTAATAAACAATATTACATAGCTAATGATTTTTAGCAAAAAAATGTTCCTAAATTCTGGAAAATTTTAGAAATATCTGGGCCATTAATGATGTAAACTTTTCAAGAATGACAGGATCTACAAGGGATTGTACTAACTTATTGCTCTCTAGCTGTAAACAAGGATGACATACCCACTATCTTTTGGTAAGCTCAGTAAGTTTCAATATTTTATCTATCATGCATCAATTAAGGAGGTACTCTACATCGTCATAATGGCTGACTTCCTTTTTAAAACATGGATGAAAATATAAATATCAGCAATATTTGTCTATTCATTTCATTGCCTAGCTGAGTAGCTCAATAAGTTAACATGTTGACTGCTGAACTGTAGATTGTGGGTTCGAGTCCAGCAGGGGTTTTAATTTTTTCAGATTGTCTTCTACTAAAACTGGATTTTTTTGACTAAATAAAGTAAATTTGAAAGTTTTCAATTTCAAAATATAGTTGTACATATCCTCCATTTTTCATCCATATCAAATTTCTCTGGTGTAGCATTCCTCCTTAATTCATGTGATATTTCAACTCTGACTTATGGTTAAGGACCTGCAAATGTTACTATTCACAATTTGAATCATTTCATTAGCATTGATCGATGAAATAGTCAGTTTCAAGATAAGAACTCTTCTGTGTAGGAGGTGCATTTAGTTGAACTTTGAATTCCTAAGTGGGACAGAGTGGAAGACAATAAAATGTATTAAAAACAACTTCTCTTTGAATATGTAAATGTAGAAAATGCAAAATACAATCGAAAGAAATGTTTTACTAAAGTGGAAACATAAAAACAATGTCATATTTGCAAGTAATATCCTGGATATGATACATACAAGCAACGAAATAATGTGATATAATAAGAATTCCATATATTTGATTACTCCCTGAATACTTATCATTTACTTAGTTTGTGTATCAGTCGAATTTGGGTGATAAAACTGCGTATGAGAAACTTACTGAGCACATTCACTTATGTAGTGATGAATATTTGTCCCACTCCCGCACATAAACAAGTTGTTTCATGCCTTACTATATACGAGAGTTCTACAAAGGGAAATAACTTGGACCTATCTCGAAACCGGCATATTGGATGAACGTTAAAAATGTGCATAACTGTGATATTGCATCCATTCAGTGCCAATAATGCATCAGTTTCAAGACTTGATATGAAAAATCATAAATTGTCTACATAAAATTACTGAAATATGGCTTAGCTGTATGATAAAGGAATATTGGAGACTATTGACATTTGGTTGAATGAAAATGTTTCCTCACAATTAAGTTCAAGAATTTTCACATCCAACTTGGCCAATACTTATTGATACAAGTTCAATAACCCTTTACAACAACACCATTCAGAGAAAACTCATTAAATAAGATAAATCTTTCACCTATAACATTAAAATCCAATTGTAACCAATGTCTTGATGCATGATACCAATCTTTCTAATTTTAAGATTTGAATGAAAGAAAGAGCTAAAATTTTGTAAACCCCTCCCAAAAAACCCCCTGGAATTTCACATCCGGTAACCTAACTTTTCATCTGTAACCTTGGAAAACAGAAGGAACCAAGGCCTTTATAGAATGCACCATTAATTTTGAAAAATCTTGTGAATATCATTTTCTTCAATGAAGGAAGGTACAACAAATACTTCAGAAGTAAGTAAGTTGAAAATAAACACTTTAATAGCTTCACTAAGTTATTCATTCAAAGTAACTTTTCAGTGAGGTTTACAGCATCTGATGAACCTGTAGTTGGATGCTTGAAGGAAAGCACTGAAGTTATTGTAATAGTGTCTGCATCTACATATCCTCATTATATGTAATCTGATTAGGTGTGCAGCTTTTCATGCGATTATGATTAATGGTGTTTCATACTTCTTATGATTCTGATTACTGGTATTAATGATTACGATTAGCAGTATTTTGATACTTTTCATGTTGTTTCAATTAGCAGTATTTTGATTGATTAGCAGTATTTTGATACTGTTCGTGCTGTTACAATTATGATTAACAGTAGTAGATACTTTTCATGCTGTTATGATTAGCAGTGTTTGATACTTTTCATGCTGTTATTGATTACGATTAGCAGTGTTTGATACTTTTCATGCTGTTATTGATTACGATTAGCAGTGTTTGATACTTTTCATGCTGTTATTGATTACGATTAGCAGTGTTTGATACTTTTCATGCTGTTATTGATTACGATTAGCAGTGTTTGATACTTTTCATGGTGTATCATTATCAGTATTTTAATACTTATATGCTGTTATGATTACAGTTCTTACACAATGATGAGGATGGATCCCACACTGAGGCTCACGGTGATGAGTTCCGGACACACTACACTGGTCTTCATCTCAAATAAATAAAAACAGTCCTCTGTTTTGTTGTTTTCTTCTTCCAACACAACAAGCTTTTCCTCCTGAAGTGTATAAACATATGCTGGTGTCAATTTTTTGTTGTCATGCAACAAGTTTAGGCATGTTTATTATCAAAGCAAAATGTGTGTTAAACACGCAGGATTGAAATTGACAGGGTAAAGATCATCTGGGTATTTTATGCAAGTCTGTACTACAATTTCATTTGGAACACCTTGGTATTTTATGCAAGTCTGTTCTACAATTTCATTTGGAATACCTTGGTATTTTATGCAAGTCTGTACTACAATTTCATTTGATTGGTTGTATATTGATTAACATCCCACTCAAGAATTTTTCACTCATATAGAGACATTACCATTGGCAGTGAAGGGCTGCAAAATTTAGGCCTATGCTCGGTGCTTACGGCCTTTGAGCAGGGAGGGATCTTGCATAACCGGCAAATGACCCCATACTTTCACACTGCTGAAACCCTTCCCTAAATAATTTAAACATTCTTTAATCAAATATCCCTTAGTCTATCTATTCATTATTCTCTATTACCCACAACACAAATCTACAATCGGATTATCAAAAATTCTTTCTTGTGGTCTAACAATGTAGTCTACTCTACATAGAAACAATGGAATGACTGAACATGTAGAAATAGTGCTAGGAAGCAAGTCTACATAGAAACAAACAATGAAATGCCTGAACATGTAGAAATAGTGCTAGGAAGCTTGCTTACCCCTATACTGACGCTGTTATCACAATTAAACATGACTCTACCCCTCCGAGGTTCTGAACCGCAGTGTGAATGGTATTTGTCTCCATCTAGATATTCCAATATCAACCAATCACCTACAATCAGTAAATGGATATCGATATACAATGTATACATAAAATCAAACTGCATATAAACATATACAATGTCAAAGTATTTCAAACTAAGAAAAAAATATACACATGTATACATACTGCCAGATATTATCGAAGCATCTGTATATTTTCCTAATTTGTAAGTTGATTTCCCTTTGTCTTGTTTAACTTGCAGCAATCCAGTAAATTGGGCATCAACGTCATTTCTGTCCAAAGCTTTTGTGCACACACCAAAGTAGTATTTGTATTCATTCTTTCCATCACTGCCATCAAAACTATAAACAAACAGGTAAATTCAGTGAATTTTTGTCCCTCGCTTCAAGATATATGTATTTGTCATCTTCGTCTGCAAAGTTTCAGTATTAAATAAAAATACAGTGAAACCTGTCTAATTTGACATGCACTGGGAGACAATTCACAATTTTTTTGGTTGAAATACGCAGTGTGTTGGAATAAACAATCTAAAAACAATGAAAATATTAAATTAAGGATGAAAATAAGGGTCGGAATGCCCTGTGAAATGGATTGCGCAGGTGTCGGATTAGGCAGTTTTCACTGTATTTGGAATATCATCCACTGACCGTGTTACCTTAAGTGAGCAGGTGACCTTGACATTTGACCTTTGAGTCTAAGTTTACCCTTCACCAATTCTGCGGATCAAAACCTATCAAATTTTAGGAAGTCGATGAAAGTCCCAGGAAAACATTAGCTAAACTGAAATCTTTGTTACTTAAGATTGTGACCTAATCAAATTCAGTGTTAGGCTGGGAGTATTGTTTCTTGTTTAACATCTCTCTCAAGAATTTTACACTCATATGGAGATATCACCAAGACTGTTGAAGGACTTCAAATTTAGGCCTTTGATTGGCGCTTACAGTCATTGAGTAGTGAGAGTTCTTTAGCATGCCACACCTACTGTGACACGGGACATCCGTTTTGAAGGTCATCTCCGAGGACTCGTGACATTCACACCTGATGCTGTGCGTTTGGCGATGGAACTGTCACTACCTGTTTTAACGACTCAGGTCTGTCGTGGCCGGGATTCGAACCCTGGCCTTCCGCATGCGGGGAGAACACTCTAACCTCTAGACCACCGCGGCGGTCACCTATATGTTGACATCATTATGAATTAAGTAGATACGCAATGAAAAACGAACTGTTTCAAGGATTTAAATAATAAGACAAACAACAATGAAGAAATATCAGGTTGATGGCACTTTTTGTCTTGGAAATCTTTTCTATTGGTGTGTTCACTGCTATTTACAAATCAAACGTGTTTTTGTTTTCAGTAAGTTTGATGTTTACGAAGGTGAAAATGTGGTTCTCAATTTAGTGGACCATTGCTTTTGAAAATGAATTGCAGTAAAACAGTTATAGCGAACATCTTGGGGTAGCGAATAACAGTTCATTATAACCAAATTTCGATATATCCAATACAATTTTTTGTTATTTTCCTCTCACAAGGGAATGAAAATATCACTTCACTACAAACATATATCATTATAAGCGTGTTCGTTATCCGCGTGTTTTACTGTACTTGACTTTAAAAACTTGGTAAGGATGATCCAGAATCTCAAGACTCTGAAAATGCCTGCAATAAAATGGGGTCAAAAAGATGGGTGTGTGTGTGTGTGTGTGTGTGTGTGTGTGTGTGTGTGTGTGTGTGTGTGTGTGTGTGTGTGTGTGTGTGTGCAATGGTTTATTTCATACTTTACACAAAAATCAAACAAAGGATAGGACACTTGACTAGCGAAGATGGACAGACCAATGCTGGACAAAACTTGATCAGAAAAGTTCACCAGACAGCCTCCAGTTTAGGTGAGCTAAAAACCACAAGAGAATCAGAAAAAGAAAATCGTTCATGAGAGAACAACAAAGGAAAGGACACATTTTTACAATATCAAATGTGGTGACTCTGACAACAGCTGTTCTCTTCAATTATTAACATTTTCCCAATTATAAACCTACGTTTTTCCAACTAGTGGTTGTATCCTTTGTTGTAGATTTCTTTCTGTTTTGTGACGAGGAAATTTACAATCTGTGAGCGAGAAGTCAACCAAATGGATGGTCATAATCCACAGTATCCACGTATAATCCATTATCCAACACCTAGATAAGAAAGATAACACGTGTAAATTTACAGCTAAAATCAACATATATAATCCATTATCCAACACCTAGATAAGAAAGATAACATGTGTAAATTTACAGCTAAAATCAACATATATAATCCATTATCCAACACCTACATAAGAAAGATAACACGTGTAAATTTACAGCTAAAATCAACATATATAATCCATTATCCAACACCTACATAAGAATAACACATATAAATTTACATAACTGTAAAATCCAAGGTATGCACACATAATCAATCATCAATACATAAAGTACAACACATGTACAGGTACAAGTTGCAGGGCTTCTGAATCCCATGTGGTGTATTTTGATACAAGAGGCCCATAGACCACAATGCGAACCTGTACCATTTTGCTTGAACAGAGGCTGATTGGAGATCCTATGTAAACTCGTGTGAACCTTTGACCCTGTTGTTCCATTCCTGCCAAAATGACCTAAGTTTGAACAGAATTGGCTTAACACTATATGCGGATGTTTGCATATTGTGTGACATATCATAGCCGTCTTGTTCCATTTTAATCAACTTGTAACCCCTATTGTGGCACCTCATCTAGACCCTAAGGACTACAATTTAGAAAAAAAAATCTTCAATCTACACTGTCAACTTAAGAACTGGTATATTTTGAGCAAAGTGTAGTATTTTTGTTCTTGAAAAATTCTATGCAAAAATTTGAACCCTAATGTGACCCAGTCCTGACCCTGGGAGTTTGGTTAATTTGAATGGACTTGTATCTAAAACACAATGTAACACTACTTTAACAAGAGTTTCATCAATTCTTTATAAGAAGATTTCAGATAATTTCTTTATGAGAGTGAATGCAACCCTTTACTTGAAGAAACTTGAATCCCCTTTTCTTGGTTAGAATAGGTCCTCAGTATCCCTTGCTTGTCGTAAGAGGCTATTAAATGGGGTGGTCCTTTAATTGAGACTGCAAAAAACTGAGGCCCCGTGTCACAGCAGGTGCGGCACAATAAAGATCCCTCCCTGCTCAAAGGTCATAAGCGCCGAGCATAGGCCTAAATTTAGCAGCCCTTCACTAGCATTTGTGAAGTCTCCATATGAGTGAAAGATTCTCGAGAGGGACGTTAAACAATATACAACCAATCTTTCATGGAAAGTTGGTTGATTCTGGCAAGCTCATGTTTGACATAAACACATATCTATAGACATCTTATAGATTTTGATATCACTAGGTTACAGCATTACCACACCATGAAGTATTTTTTTTTCCAAAAATTCTTATTTTTTTTTTTTTGTTTGGAACAAGAACAAGATAAAAATCACAGTATAGCATTAGTTTTCAACCACTACAGAGGGATGTTCACACTAAAACAAGATATTTTAATTTTTCAAGAACTTTTCCCAACCTCTTCAATAAATAATTGAGGTACCACGAGTACTTGATCCAGTTAATCTAAATCTCATATATAGTAACAAAAAAGTATATACATAGTGCTTATCATTAACTTCCAGTACCCGTAGAAGGTACAATGTCTTCAACTGGATACAAACATAGCAGGCAACTATGATAGGGATTGCTCTAGTTTTAAAATCTTGGAGTGGCAATATACAAAATACGATGATAAAACACCCCAATCGCGCACAGAAAAGGCTTCACCGTAAAACTGGACGTTTTTATAATTTGGTTGGACTTTTGGTCTATCGGATTTATTCCTTCTTTAGCTAATATCGGTCCAAAAGTAGCATCGTCAAAACATAAATTTGCACAGGGAAGTAAAACCAACCGTAAGTCTCCCACATGAGCAGTTGCATGTGCACCTGGTCTGTGACTGTCATTCGTTGTCCGTGTCACTGTCAGTCAATAATAATGCACTGAAAAATAAAATGGTTTACTCACACACTTACTATATCCTTATCAACACGAACCTGCAATCCAGGTACACAAATTAGGGGGAACTATACAGGGGCAGGCAGCAAATCGTTATATAATCTTGCACATAGGCCTAATGATCTTGTGACACGCTGAACAGGAAGTGTACACAATAACCTAGATGATGAATTTCGATCTCGATCGAAATGTACATCACAATAATGCGTTCGTGTTAAGATCTGCCAGAAATTTATATAGTTTTAACCTGATATTTGAGGGATTTAAACCAAATGCATTTCTGAATGTATAAGAGATTGTCTACTCTTTGTATTATCGATATATACTATCAATTAGCCTTCTTTACTAAATGAAATGATAGCGGTTTCCTGATGAATGAAAAGGTGAAGATAACGAACAGTAGCCGATATCATAATTCATATCAAGAATACAAATTAAAGAGTATAGCAAAATTGGACAGATGGGATCAGGTGTCTAGGAGGAGTAAGCACATGGAGCGCCAAATTAACATATACTCAAATAACTGAAGATAACTTTGAATAATCGGAGATATCATCGATTACATTAATGCGCTCAAGAACTGACTGTGGAGCGCTGAAGCAGTTGAGTAGTCACACTTGCCGTGAACTCTATAAAAGGAATAATCCATAATCAAAATTAATTAGTATGTAAAGAATTACCTAACATTTGGTGTGAAACACGTAAGATAGCACCTGATGACAGGTTATATTGACAAACTAGATCATTATCTATCATTATAACTATCATAGAATTTGCGAGATGACGGTGCGAGGCGTTGAAACCCCTGTACATAACATCAACTCATTTGTCAGAAATCTGTCTCGATTAAAAATTGATCATACGCAGAACATGTTTTCGCGTATCGAATGAGTTGAGAAACACAAACCCCAAATACAGGTGATAATAAAACAACTCATGCCTTTTGGATTCCTCGAGGAACATATAGGGCTGTTGATAATGGAATATTTTACATAACGACGGGGATGTTGAAGTCAGTCCCGTTTGCCATAAAATTGAGTTGTTAATTTGATATTAACATATATACATTCAATAAGATATCTAAGTACGAAACAGATATGGGAGATTGACTCTGTTGTGTCTTTTATTTCGGGTTCACTGGGATACATGTACATATCAAATCGACATTTGAATGAAAATGGGTATTGTTTATGTATATAAAACAATCTAATTAAAATTAAATTCTATGATCCCCTCATCTACTATCGCTACCCAATGTGTAGCGATAGTAGATATATAAAACACCGTTGATATATCAATTCAATTCAATTTATTTCGCTCAAACCATGTTAAACGGTGCATGAGGTACAATAAATATAATGCAATGTACATGCAAGGAAAATCGTCAGAGGTTGATATATGGAATAATACAGCTTTCTTAAATACCAGAGGGAAACATGAAATACAATGTATGTATAAATAAACATATTTAGTAATACGTTTAAGGAGTAGCAGAAGAACAATTACGAAGAACAACAATCTCAAAAATAAAAACACAGAGATTTCTTAATATTTTCATATCTTGAGTTGACAATAGATAAGAAAACTTAGAACATTTGGTCTTTCATTAAAAAAATTTGTCTATGTATTTTTTCCTTAATTGTGAAAAAGTTGGACACTGTAAAATAAAATGGAATTCATCTCCTATTTCTCCTTTATTACAAAATGTTCATAGTCTTTTATTCAGGGGAATACCATGCCATCTTCCTGTCTCTATGGGTAATCGGTGATTGGAAGTGTGAAATTTCATAAATAATTTTCTTAATTTTACAGGCAGAGTAAGTACATATTTCTCTAAACCAAAACAATGTTTGAAAAGTTTATAAACCTGGCCCTTAGAAGAGTCATCAATATCAGAAGACCACTTCTGAATAAATTGATCTTTCAAAATATATCTAAATCTCGAGTTAAAGGCTACAGCAAAATACTTTTTTCTTCACATGTAGAAGATTTTGAATAAATTTTGCCTCGTAAGAATATAAAAAAAATCAGGTCAACTAATGAAAGAGCACAATTCGTGCCCATGGAAAATTCAACAGACTTTTGGAAGACCACCAAAGACCACATAGATATTGTGAATGAGGAACTCCATTTTTTAACTATCACCTTCAGAGTACTTGTACGTAGAATCAACTAGTGGTGTTTAACAAAGTAATTTTTTGGATGACTGGTCACAAGATATGAATAATTCCGTCTTCCATTTTTATTGAAGAAGCAGTTGTCTATATATGATGTCAAAATGCTCTGTCTCAAGGCGTTGATTTATCGTGAGGAATGGTCGAGTAAAGTGTTGAAAATGTCACACATTTTGATGTTGTTGATTTGGGGAAAATTTTGTGATTTAGTTATTAAATGATTTCAGATTTACTAAAAGTTCTTTAGAATTTTTAAGAATCCACATTTGACATACACCACTTCTCGCATAGGTTGTGGCACAATACGCTTGGAGTTTCTCCTTCAGAGCAGTTTTTGTGAGGAACAAAGATAATTACTTTGTAGAGCATTTAGTGGATCTTGCAAAGAATCTTTGTTTATAGCATTTAGTGGATCTTGCAAAGAATCTTTGTTTATAAGGGATTTTGTGGATATTTGGAATCCAGTATAGGTCTGGTAACTCGTATTCATGGGATCTATTGACTAGGATATCAAATGTGTTTAAAACCGAGGCGAGATTTTGAAGAAATTGATTTTTTTTAAAAATTCGTGATAAATATAGTTCGACTATATAAACGACTGGGAATTCCAACCGAAATAAAAGTAAAGTGTAAATGTAAGAAATAAATTTCATTTTTAAAATGCACGTGTGTATGAACTGCAGTACTTCCTAGCTGCCAACATACTTTATGGCAAATGCATGTAGCAAATCATTTGGTAAAATTTCAAAGTATTCATAGAGTTATAGATACTGTGATAAATAAAGTATTACAGAATATCCTTCGCAGACTCTCTAAAAAAAATTCTACTACTTTCCTAACAGTTTATCTTCAAAAGCAATGTCAGCTCTCTTATCATTCAAGCGTAACTTTTGTGTTACAAAGTATTTTTCATTTTTTATCGCATGCTCTTGACCTTGGTCAAAAGACATCCCTTGATACCTCTTCTACAGGAAGAAGGCTACGTAGCCTGTAACTCCCGCTCTGCTCTATTCTTTAGTTAATATTTTACAAAATCGTTGGTGTCTTTGGCACACAATGCAATCTGGCAATCCGTTCCACTCATTTACTACCCTCAGGCCAAACGAGTACTCTGATATCTCTTTGCCAGCTTTTTGCTATGGCCTCGTGTTCTGTTGGTCTTGGCAGCAGAGGCAGTAGTTTTTGGTCTTCATTCTGGAACATAACAAATAATTAAATGTACCTCCAAGAATGGTCTTGTAATCACTTTAGACACCAAGTCTTGTCTATAAATGAATGACCTGGACACAATGTGAAAAAGTGGAGTGATTCCTACGAGATAACGTCAATGGAGGAAATAATTTAACGAACAGTGATCAAAATCCTTTAAAACATACAAAATAGAGAGTAGGGCAAACACAGACCCATGGAGACACCAAGGATGGGGTCAGATGCGTCCCCTATTGACCGGTCACACCCGCCGTGAACCAGGTACGTAGTCAATCAATAAAATAAGATTAGACCCGCTCACGTGGATCCGTACCAGATTTTAAACAAAGCTACGATCCCGACTTATTTACAAGTTTTATCGTTTGAACCATTTATAGATTACTATAAACATAGCAAAATCAATAAAAACACTTTATATATCATTAATCTTAATAAACTTCATTCATTAAAATTAACAAAGAATGTTTATCCATCCAACACATATCATTAATGTCAAAGAGGGTTCAGAACTGTTTTTAAGGTCACCATTTTCTGGGATTTTTTTCCCCAATGACCACAAAATTGTGGACTATCAAAGGTGTTGAAGTATTTCATATTTTGTAAGTGTATTTAGCAAAGTTCATGATTATATGTTGCTCTAATGAAGTGAATGTGTTGGCCTAGGGTTTATTTCCAGTGCAGTAACTCTCAGCTCAGCAAACCACAATAGACCGAGCCAGAAACTTACAGTAAGAAAGGGGACTCTGTGAGAACTAGTAATGTGCCCCAGCCGTCTGTTAAATATCAGTAAAGTAAGTCAGATAGCCTATCCGTCACAGTATTGTTGTCCACTATTTTGGTTGATAATGGTATTAATCTTATCCGTCAAGGAGACGAGATTAGTGCAATCAATGTGCTCTGTCAGATCTATACATGCACATTCCTATAAAATATGCTTGTCTTTATATTCGATAGTGAATGCATGGCACCAACCCTTATGGCTTTTTTTGGAGTTAGTGTAGTATGATAGGAAATATATGGGCAGTTGAAAGGGCAAAAATACATTTTTACAAAATCAACGGTAATTAAATTCAACAATCCAAAAAACTATAATTAATGGTCCTAAATGCAAAATCAACTGTCTTCTTTGCAATGTGAATATACATTAAATAAGCACAAAGTATCACTATATATAAATCAAACAAAAAAGTTACACCAACAGACATAAATGCGAAACGAATTATCAAAAATGCATGCAGACATAAATACAAAACAACCGGACAAACAAATAAACGCTAGGTGGCGTTTAAATTTGTAATGAGCATTCGGTAAACCTCGGATAATTCTCTACGAATCGGTTTAATGACTCATAAGCCATTCGGAACACATCTAGAGCATGTGCGCCGTTTACTGTGATCCAGACTAATAAAACGCCATATTCAAATTCGAAAAATTAATCATAATGAAACATTTTCTAATAGATATAAAATACCTTACATGTATGCAATTACATGACGAATTTTGCGAGGTACAATTGGAATGAAATTACACAGTATTTTGGTAGGCTATGTCAGAGACATATCTATATTATTTCTTCAATCTAGGGCTAATATTGACTAAATCAAATTATTTTTTCATCACAGTATGCAAGAAAGTTGCCAGAAATTTGACCGAACTTCATTTTTGTTGCACATAAGAATCTTAAGAGCATCAGACACATAGCGTGTTTTTTTCTGAAGGGAAAGGGGGGAGGATAACTCGTCTAAAATTCTTGTCAATCAAACGGAAATAAAAAAGGGACCAAATATCCCTAAAAGATGTTCCCTATTCCAAACTTCAACAGCATACATATAAAGAAGGGGGAGGCTTCGTTCTACAATGCAATGTAGGGAAGGCTAACCAGTATATATCTTAATTTGCAACCTAGAGGCTTGTCTAATGACATCAGAAGTGTTTCCCTCCACTTTTTCCGTGGCCATTTTGGGATGCTGAACCAAGGATTTCGCGCTTTATTGTGTAGAACACAATATTCAATGACGCATAATCTTTCACAAAGAACGCCACCTGGCGTTTATCTTTGTGTGTCCGTTTGTTTTGTATCGATGTCTGTTCGTTTTGCATTTATGTTTGTTGATTTGACTTTTTTCGTTTGATTTGTATATACACACTTTCGGTTGATTTTATGTATATCTATTTTGCAAAGAAGACTGTTGATTTTGCATTTAGGGTCATTTATGATAGTTTTTTGATGGGTGAATTTAATGCCTCGTTCACACGGATGCGCATTAAATTTTACTTCGCATCAAATTTGATGCGAAGTAAAATAATGCGCATTAAATTAATTCGAATTAAATAGCGTTCACACGGCGGTAATATTTAATGCGAAGTAAACTAATGCGCATTAAATTCGTATGCATATCTATTAAAGGGTGCACGAAATAAATTAAAGAATAGACTATGTTATTGAAATTTATTTTTATAGATATTTTAATGAATATTGTGTAGATACAGGATTCTTTGTTCAAAATGCTATATACATGTAGTATACTACATGTTTACAATTTACATGCTGATCTACACATAAGGAGTTTTGTAGTGTTTATTTATATGTTCTCAAGAAATTACTTGTTATTTCCTCTGACGACCAGCATTCAATCTAGACAATTTATTGTTTCTTCATGGGCCCAATTTTAAAACTTCGGAACGTCTTTTTCACCATTCCGCTGACTACTGTTGTGACGTAATTTTTAATTACTGATACATATTATAAGTCTACTCTGACGTCATATGGTATAAAAAATTAACAATGAGCGGCATATTTGTTTTAAAAAATGTAAAAAAGAAAATTATATCATCATTATTTTAAAACATTTTTGTCGTATTTAAAAACAATTCCTTCCACATGTATTACTCAGTATGCCTATGCAGAGCACAGATTTACGTCTAACATTATCTAATGACATGCTGTTTGTACATGTTTTTAGTGATTATTATCATTTTGCTTAGTTTTTCGTACAAAACTGACATTAATATATATAGTTGACCATGGGTATGATGCATGTGACCCAAATTTACCATTACGCATGCGTGTACATTTAATGCAAATTAGCTTCGCTTAGCGTTCACACGGAGCTAATGCGAAGTAAATTTAATTCGCATTAAATCGCGACATCAATTTTAATTCGAAGTAAACTAATGCGCATTAAAATCTCCGTGTGAACGCGGTTCAGATTTAATTCGCATTAACTTACGTTTAATGCGAATTAAATTCTTCGAGTGAACGAGGCATAAATTGCCATTAATTTTGAAAAAAATGTAATTTTTGCCCTTTCCACTGCCCATAGAAATAGTTTACCAGTGTTTATATCAGCATGACCGCCTAGCTTGGTCTTTGCAATTTTAGATTCAAGGTTTCAACAATCATTGACAATTGCAATATTCTAGAACTTCCTTGAATTTGTCCTAAACTGCCGACTCCAAAATGGATATAATTAGACATTGTAATAGTGAATAGCTTTTGAGGGATACTTAAATGTGTGCAGATTTTTAATTAGGGTTTGTTGTGCAGTCTTACAAATAGAGGAAGAATATATTTTAATGACACTCATAGAACATCAACAAGACGGTTACTAGAGGTGACGATCCATCGGTGCACTGATGAATAGTGATACTTATCTTGGCGATATACGGATCGGTACACCTGTCTATTAAATGACGATAAACCGTCATAGCGTTTTCCAAAAATATCTGAATGTCACAAATCGGGTATTTTTAGTCCGCTTTATTCAGAACTAAATGAATTTGAAATCCTTTTTCCTACTTCTTATTGATATGCAAAGTATCGTGATGTGTATCGTATTGTATGCCAAGTATCGTGATACGTGTCGGATCGGCTAGAAAGGGAATCTTCCCAACCCTAATGGGCACATTGTAGAAAAAAGTAAATGTGGTCTTCTGCGCCAATGCTGCTTAAGTGACTGGTTGCATCAATTTATGTTTGGTAGATTGTAATGTTCAATTTTATGCCATGTTGCAGTTTACATTTTATACCCGCATCAGTAACTGTCATTTTATCTATGCCAGCTTCTGGAGTTCCATATTTGTGTAACAGGAAGGGAGAAAATGCAACAGACTTGAACTCGGGGCCCCCTGAATCTCTAGTCAGGTGCTCTACTAACTGATCTGGCCATTAATTGAAACTGGCTGACCACTTAATTTGATGTACATTTCTTTAAATTTCAGCCCATCAATGTCTATGTAGTTTAAGATAGAGTTGACTATAGTATTTTATGGGTTAGAAAATTAGCTGTTTTGTTCTGCAGTAGAGCATCAGAGTTGTAATCATGAGGTTTCAGTGGTTTGTTTACCTGGTAGGTCAGTTGGTAAAACACCTCTCCTGTGTATACTAAGGAGCTCTAAGCTGTAGGTCCCAGTGCATCTAACACTTTCGGAGAGTTTGAAATTATCAGGCATTGTCATAATTTTACCAGCCTATCCAATGAAATGGACTACATGTAAGACTTTTTGCCAGTCTGAAGGAATACTTGGTTGGCAAGACTTTCGAAACTGACATTTCTCAAGAACTCTCCCTTCCCAATTACAATTTGATGGCTGATACCACGTTATTTATTGTAGGAATTTGTGTACGTGTTGACCTAGATGTATGATCTGATGACAAAATGTCCTCCATAGAGGTACACAGTAGTCAGATGCACACACAGACAGTTGAGGCTGAGAAGAGGCTCCAGGGAGGTAACTCTGACAAAAAATTTACAGCAGACAACAAACTTAAGTTATCAAAATACAGTACATGAATTCTGATTCAAGGCTGTATCAATATATGAAAAATACTGCTGATATTGTTCCATATCAGTTTAAGATATTAGATGTGTGTAAAAACACTTTTGATTGTGTTTGGACTTGAGGACACTTGATACAAAAAAAAATGGATGCTTCATGGGTTGATATACGTGTTTTTTAAAGCTTAGTTTGGTTGTAATAAGTACAAATAGAAAATTCCTTTAAAAAAAGGATAAGGGACTTAGAAATTTTGTATGATGTTCAAAAGTTGAATTTTTTTTTATCTATTTAACTCTATACAAATTGTCCCCACTGTTTTGGACTTCATTAAGAAATAATGGGAATAAATTACATTCCATAGAGTAAATTGTATTCATATTACTTAATACAAACATAAATTTAATTTTCATTTTCATGATATTTTTTTTTTAAGGAGTGCTGTTTGTAGCAAGTGTATAGCTGTATTCATTCGGTGATGATTTTGACATACTAGTATTGAGGAATTTTGCTATTGCTATTTTCTAAATTTGATTTTGTTTATTTATGGGGTTTTCTTTGTATTTTTGAAGAGGTTGTTTTTTCAATCAGTTGACTATATTTCAGTAAATGTTGAGGAAAGCTCACCATCCAAGCAGAGGCGTCTGTCAACAGACCGATACGGTCTTCCTATTTGTAAAGAATGTGACAAAATGTTCAAGGTATTCATCTTAGATCTTTTCTGATATGATTATTTATAGATAATTTACCACTAGACTCCAGAATCTAGGTCATACTTTTAAAAGGTCATGTAAAAAAAAAAAAAACACTTGTCAGAATGTCCAGATAGTGAATGAGACATGAATAAATGTATCCTATGATTTTTAAGCCTTTTATAATACAGTAAAACACACTTATAATGAACATGCTTATAACAAATTCATGCTTACTGTGAAGTGATAGTTATTCCCCTATGAGAGAAAAATAACAAATTGTATTGGATATAACAGAATTTGGTTATAGTGAACTGTTTTTCACTTGCCCTGGAGGTTCACTATAAGCATATTTTACTGACTGTAATGATTATTTACAAGATGTAAAATATATTTGATAAATTAAACAGTGTTTGAGACTCACTGTAAAATTAGCTAGACATGCAAGGCTGACTGCTTGTAAAAGTTGTTAACCCTGCCAAAGACCTACTAGCCCCAAGAAAATAACTGCATTTAAAAAATTACTTAAATTACTACTTGTATCTATCTTCTAATGAAGTATGACAGACCTAATTTGTTTCTACTATATTATATTTTATTCAAAATTTGATGTACGGTAGAATATGTAGTAATGAATTAAAATCAATGAAGAAAACATATGGTCACCAGCTTTGATTCTCAGCAGGGTGCTTCAAAAATATGCTTTGAAGAATTTTAAATTTCAAAGGGCAAAAATGAGAAAATTCCCCTGTAAAATATAAAAGTTGAATTTAAAAAAAATCTATTATAGACTTCTTCCAAATCCAACTATGACAGTAAGAAGATATCAATCTTACAAATTATGAGGAAAAAATTAAAGGTGGACAGTCTAGATGTTTTGGGGGAGGGGAGCATGTCAAAGGTGACTTTTGACCAATTCTCAAAGAAAATGTGATATCAAAGAAGAAATAAATAAGTTTATTTTACTTGTGGTTTCATACCTTTCCTTTACATTATACTAAATAATCATATGAATTTTGAAAAAAAGTTTATCATTTATATATAAGTATTGAATCATTGTATAATATTGCAATATTCAATGATTGAGATATAGAGCTTGAAACGACAGATTTGTGATGTATGTATAAGTAGTGCACATATGTTTTTAGTTCACCTGAGCCGAAGGCTCAAGTGAGCTTTTCTGATCAAAATTTGTCCATTGTCTGTCTGCAGCGTCGGCGTAAACTTTTCACATTTTCATCTTCTTCTGCAGAACCACTAGATCAATTTCAACCACACTTGGCACAAAGCATCCTTGGGTGAAGGGGATTCAAATTTCTTCAATTGAAGGGTCATGCCCCCTTCAAAGGGGAGATACATGTAATCACAAAAATGTAAAAATAGGGTGGGGTCATTTAAAAATCTTCTCCTCAAGAACCACTGGGCCAGAAAAGCTGAAATTTACATGAAAGCTTCCTAGCATAGTGGAGATTCAAGTTTGTTAAAATCATGACTCCCGGGGGTATGTTGGGGCCACAATAGAGGATCAAAGTTATACAAGTGAATATATAAAGAAAATCTTTAAAAATCTTACCTGAAAGCTTTCTGATATAAAGTAGATTCAAATTTGCTCAGATCATGGCCCCCGGGGGTAGGGTGGGGCCACATAAGAGGATCAAATTTTACATGGGAGGGTCTTTTCATTTTTACAATCTTTAACCATTTATGATATTAACAAAAGTGTGCAGATATTCTGTACTAAATTGACGAGGTCTGTCTACTTTGTTACCAGTACGATATTGAATTTGATTCATCTAAATTTTATTTAGCAGAAATTTTAACAAGTCTGGTCGGGTGTCTATACCAAGAAATTTATTCACCCATGGCAAAATATATGCATGACCTGGGCAGTCGGACGCACAGTTATTTAAAAAATTAACACTGTTATGATTTATTGATTGTATCTTCTTTAACGTCTCCTGAGAATTTTTCACTCATATGGAGACGTCACCAAGACCGGTGAAGGGCTTCAAATTTAGGCCTTCGCTCGGCTCTTACAGCCATTTAGCAGTGAGGGTTCTTTAGCATGCCACACCTACTGTGACACGGGATATCCATTTTTAAGGTAATCTCCGAGGACCCGTGGCATTCACACATGATGTCAAGCGTTTGGCGATGGAACTGTTACTACCTGTTTTAATGACTTAGGTCTGTCACGGCCGGGATTTAAACCCTGGCCTTCCGCATGTAGGAACACTGTTTTAAACCCCCAAAAAATATCAAACATCTACGTTATTAATGTATTTATGTATAACATTTTCTTTGGTATTATAGAACAGCTCCCAGCTTGGCCAACATATGTTAGTACATAGCAACATTCGGAAACATAAATGCACATACTGTGACAAAACATTCAAGCAGCTCAGCCACCTTCAGCAACATGTCAGGATGCACACAGGTAAATATAGATCTATACATCAGCAACATGTCAGGATGCACACAGGTAAATATAGATCTATACATCAGCAACATGTCAGGATGCACACAGGTAAATATAGATCTATACATCAGCAACATGTCAGGATGCACACAGGTAAATATAGATCTATACATCAGCAACATGTCAGGATGCACACAGGTAAATATAGATCTATACATTTTAAAGGGACTGGCTCACATTTTTCGAAAGAAACGTTTTTCATTTTCGATGTTAAAAATTATAAATATAACTCATTTAATGTTGACAACCAAAATCTGGACCGTCTTAATGTAAGGATAAGAGCAATATTTTAGCTTTGATTCCGTGTTATGTAAACAAAGAATCGAGTCTTTTTATGTAAACAAACAAACCAGTGAAATGTTAATTTTGTAATTTAAAGCATCTTCATTTTGTGTAATCATAAATTTTAACATTTAAATGACACATTTTACCTAAAGTATACTTGAGATGTGATACATATATCCATTTATTTTGAAAACCCCGTAAACAATAACACACCTCAATCTTTGTTTTCAAAACAAATAATAAACTATAATGAGCTTCTGTCATGATGAATAACCTTAATTTTTTGTGAAACCTTCTAAACATAATTAGACTATAGATTTTGATTACTTAAAGTGAAAAATCAGAATTTGGAGGAAAATCGTGAATCAGTCCCTTTAATCTCGTTATCAACAATTCAGTCCTGTGTACAGATAAGTCCAGCTGTTATCTCTACAAAAGCTAATGATGTGAACATCAGAAAATGAGAGGTTTAGACTTTTGGGAGGGGGGGGGGGGTCATGAGATTCCCTTCTGATTTCACACTGCAATCTAAGCTGTAGTATAACAGGGTGTGTGTATGTGCTATTCTGCGTGGTAAGTTGGAACCTGAATTTGGTGTTTAATTTATCTACCATAACTTGATTATGGGTGAAGGGGGAAATTCCATACGGAGGTATATTCTGTAACATAAATTTGGTACCGTAACTTTATTATGGGGGAGGGGGAAGTTCCATACTGTGGTCTTATGAATTTGGTGTTTGATTAGCTACTGTAGCTTTACTATAGGGGAGGGGGGATTCCATACTGTCATCTAATCAATAATTTGGTGCTTGTTTGTGCTGGCTTGACTCGGGGAGTGGGAGGGGGATTCTACAACTTGTTTTTGCTGATTTGACTTGCAGGGTAGAGGTGGGGTGTGGACAAATTCTACAACTTGTTTTTGCTGACTCAACTTGCAGGGTAGAGGTAGGGTGTGGACAAATTCTACAACTTGTTTTTGCTGATTTGACTTGTTTTAGCTGACTTGACTTGTTTTAGCTGAATTGACTTGTTTTAGCTGAATTGACTTGTTTTATATGATTTGATTTGGATGATGGATGTGGGAACACAATAAGTACACATTGTGCAATGTTATTTTTTTTCAAATTGAAGAAATAGAGAAATTTTTATATGTCCTCCATTTAAATGTTATTTAGAAGAAGACTTCACAATCAATAGATAGTCATAGAAGAAATTTTAGAATCTATTATTGATACATGTATGGGTATGTGTTCCATGGTGTTGCCCAGTTTAATTTTAGAATCTATTATTGATACATGTATGGGTATGTGTTCCACGGTGTTGCCCAGTTTAATTTTAGAATCTATTATTGATACATGTATGGGTATGTGTTCCACAGTGTTGCCCAGTTTAATTTTAGAATCTATTATTGATACATGTATGGGTATGTGTTCCACGGTGTTGCCCAGTTTATTTTAAATGTGTTTTATGATTTAAGGAGAAAAACCATATGCTTGTAAGCTGGAGGGTTGTGATAAAGCATTTGCACAAATGGCCAACCTTCAGCATCACATGCGAATGCACAACAAAGATGGAACAAAACCACTTGACCCAAGTGAGAAGCCTTACAAATGTGATGAATGCTTTCAGGAGTTTCACACTCAAAGGGGAGTTAACTGCCACAAACAAAAGGTTGGATTCACTGAAAGTTTTGCTACACATTATGACTTATTCCAGTTAATATTTAAATGTGTAATACGTATATATTTCAAAATCTTTTGCTGTATTGATTAATATATGACAGACAAACTATGCTTAGGGCTATTCCAGAAATAAATACATGGGGGGGTCGGGAGGCACCTTTTGTATATACCAAGCACCCATAAAAAAAAATAAAAAATTACCCCATAACCCATCAAATTAATAAACTCATTTTACAATGACCCATCTAATAAAAAAAAAAAAACTAACCCGACCCACCACAAAAATATTTTTAAAAATGAAAACGGTACAAATCTCGCGAGGTTTTCGGGACAAACATTCTAGTCAATGACGCGGTAATGCCTGTGCGACAATGTATCACAGTAGTTCTGAAGAAACGATGTCACATCAACAATCAAAGGCATCTATGGCGGGAATGTTGGAAAGATTGGGAGTCCAAACGATGCTATTATCATGAAATGGGTATGGATATGTTTTTCCACGAATCGTTCGTCTTCTAATGGAGTCAAGTCAACTCGTACCCTGACCGACTCGTACCCAGGTCAACTCGTACCAAATAGGTCAACTCGTACCCAAAAAGTAAAAGTCCCAAGAATCTGGTTACGAGTTTACTCCTCCTCTTCAATTGATGACAACTCGTACCTAAGCGATATGTCACTTATATGCGCATAGATATATTGCATTATGGGCAGATTCTTGGGTACGAGATGACTTTTGCCTTTTGGGTACGAGTTGACCTGGGTAGGAGTCGGTCAGGGTACGAGTTGACTAGAAATCCTTCTAATGGAGCCCGCGCCCGGAGGCCTCTATATCACCATCACACCGACTGATAAATATAAGCATCGGTACCCTCGTATAAATCAACTAAGGTTTGCCTATTTTTATTTGAAAACGGAATACCTATTGGTTTCAAAATATTCCCAAAATCGATGCACTGTAAACTGTAATAATCTACAGAACAGAGTTCGCCGCCATCACGTCCAAAGGGACCCTACTAAACGCGCCTCTAATTTGAAGAGTGCCGTAATGGAAAGTTATGCGCTGCAAAGAGCGACAACTCGAATAGTTCTATGTTACTTCCGATTTCGAAAGCACGTTTTCAATTTTCCCTCCGACGTTTTGTAACCAACACGACAAGAGAGACAATAAAAATATTCTGAAAACTCAACACCCACGTGGAACAAAATAAAAGAATAGAAACTACCCACTACCCATAATAAATATTTTTTTAACAGTCCAACCGCAGACCAATTAAAATATGAAAAAATACGACCACTCACACAAAAAAATATCATTTGCCGCCCGACCCCCCCATTTGATCATTTCTGGAACAGCCCTTACAGAGTCTCTAGTCTCAGCCAAAATTATAGAATTCATGTCCCCCAAGTATGGGATTGAAGCTCAAGACTGGGGCTAATTTATCATACGTTTGAAATGCATTATATTGATCTGTACTTTATTTTACCTGTTTGAACTCAAAAATTTTAAATGTTCATTCAACTCCCAGGCTTTCAAAATTTCAAGGTTAATGTAACACGAGTTATATCATACATAGATACAGTTGAAACTTTGGTATCTCGAATACCATGGATATGTCGCAGTGATTCAGAAGTCCCAACCACTTATATTCTTTAAGTATTTTACCCTTGATATCTCAAATCCTTGGATATCTCCAAGTTTTTTCGTAGTCCCATTGAGTTTGAGATAACAAAGTTCAATTATAGATCTATGGAAGCCACTGGTGTAAAATATCCAATATATCCTGTGACATTGATACATCATAATTGTTATCACTCTCCTTTAGTATGTAATTTAAAATGGATATTTTAGGAGGGAAACAGTTTGATGTCTTCCAATATTCAAAATAAACCCACCAAATAGAATTGTACAGGAAACTAAAACTATTGTGAGAGAAATCAGTTGATAAAAAACCCCACATTCACCACAGGTGCAAAGGGCTGCACACATATCAAACAAATAAAGATGAGGAAATTTAATTTGTTGTCATTGTAGGCCCACACAGTGTATGTTTATGGATCAACAAAAGTTAAAAAAGGCCAGAAGAATCAGTCGCATATAAACCAGCTAAATATCGTGACGTCCAGCACGCAGCAACAAGATTACCCGGAGGATTACACCAATCACGAGGCCAGAAAGGACCACCACCACATCCTGATGTCTATGTACAAGGGCAATAACTCTGCTGCCAGGGAACCAGAATGTAGACAGGATTTGCCTCCCCTGGCCCTGATCATGAAAACGGAATCACAGGATAGAATCATGTCCCACAACATTGTCACTTCGGCCAATCTGGAACTGCCCAACCTCCCGGCCAGCGATGTGTACTCGGCCTTTCACCATTAAACTCTGTACTACACCCCTTCCTTCTCGATTTCCCACCATATATTTCACAGTGACAACACTATAACTGACTGTTCTATTTTATACTTCCATAGATCTGTTTTATGACTTCTAAATTTTGTGACATTTCAGAGTTAGTAGATGTTTGTATTTAGATTTCATAGTGCAAAGTGTCTGTTTTTGTTACGGAACGTTCTAAACAAACGATTGTAATTTTTAAACGTGTTGTACGAAAGTACAGTTACCTATTCCTTAGCATATGCAATCATGTTTAGGTGCTGTAATTAGCTCTGATTTGCATAGGTTGTGGGCATGATAGCTTTGTATATGTAATGCATGCATTATAAAGGTCTAGACACACTTTTTACTTGGCAGTGAAAACTACCACGTTCTGTAGACAGAGAAAGTAAACATCCCCCCCCCCCCCCCCCCCCCCCCCCCCCCCGTCTTTGTACACTTTCTACCAATGAATGTAAAATATTTCAGTGTATTAATGTTGTTCTGTAAGACATGGGCCTGCTTTTACATGAATTTTATATTTTATTTTTGAACAAATGTATTTTTTGAAGAATTTTCTGTTTGGGACAGAGATGGTATTTTGCCTTTGCTGGGATAAAAACCCAGACCTCTGGCAGGACAGTCTAGTTCTTTATTGAGGAAGCCAAAGGATTTTAAAGCCACTCGCTAGAGCTCAGGAAGATCGTTTATATAACCTTACCACGGACATAAAGGCTAAACTTAGTCAGGAAGAAGAGTTTTGAAAAGATGAGGGAGTTCTATTTTCTAGGGTTACCAAAATATGTGTACATGATCTTACATATGTCCAAGAATTTAAAAAAAAATCAGGAATGTGTCATTATGTATCAAAGAAATGATGAAGCATTAGTTTAATGAGTAATCTGATTTTGTCTGGAATTCTGGACTACTTGAACTGTCAATGTTCTTTTCAGCGAGAGAAAAGATTTGTTAACTATACAACTGCGTTATTCAATGCATGAGCCATGTTTTATTTTATTTGAGCAGTTTGTCTCAGAATGATACACAGCGTTTTTATACATTGTATTTCTGTTTGTCCAGTATATCAGTGTTTTGACCTGTAGAACTTTTGTAAACTTAATGAAGTGTGTTTAACTCGCAATATTTACACTTACTAACGTTTAGTTAGTGATGACTCTATGCCGATTCAATTTGCGTGTATTATATTTCCTGATAAAAGCACTGACCATTCATATCAACATAAATAAGTTGAATTACAAAATATGAATGTAAGGAATAAATTCCTAGGTTGTTTGTATAATGGGGAGTGTAAAAACAGGAGGTTGGAGGTAATTTTGGAATCGGTGTCATTCATTGATTGTACGAACTACTCTGCTTTAGTTGTTTTATACCACTTTATGAAAACGCAAACAAACTTAAGACATTTTTATCAAACGTATATATACATGTATTTTATTTTCATATCTGCAACAATATTTGATTTTCTGAGTTTACAGTAAATTGTTCACAAAGTTATATGATACATGCAAAATTTTCTTGTATTGATTAGGTATGAATTTATTTCATTAACTATAAAATAAGGTATGAATTCCATTGACTATGAGATAAGTTATGAATTATTCCATTCACAATACAACAAGGTATGAATTTATTTCATTAACAATATTGATCCCTCACCAACATTTCATAACTCATCTGGAAATTAGTTCAAATTACTCTCTCATATCATATTGTGGTATTTATATTCTCAAAACTTTTTGACTGGATTTTATTAAGTGTACTTTATTCTTGATGATGATAAGAAATAGTGAGAAGTCTAACTTCAGGGATATGAAGTTGGATGGGCATGGATATTCAGCTCACCTGCTCTGAAACTTGATTGATTGAATATTGTTTTACGTCCCTTTCGGGAATATTTCACTCGTATGGAGACGTCACCAATGCCGGTGAAGGGCTGCAAAATTTAGGCCTATGCTCGGCACTTACGGCCATTGAGCAGAGAGGGATCTCTATCATGCCACACCTGCTGTGACGTGGGACCTCGGTTTTTGTGATCTCATCAAAAGGACTGCCCCATTTAGTTGCCTCTTACGACAAGGAAGGGGGTACTGAGGACCTATTCTAACCCGGATCCCACGGAATCTCTGAAACTTGAAGGGAAATTTAAAACCTGATAGAAATTTGTCTGTAACCTTTGAACTTTTCATATTTTCCACTTCTTCTCACTGAACCAATGGGGCCACACTTGATACAAAGCATTGTGGGTAATAGGAATTTTTTAAGTTGTTAAAAGGAAGCCTCACACTTTCTCAAAGGGGAGATAATTTTTAAAAATACTGAAAATGGAGTGGGGTGTTTAAAATCTTTTTCTCAAGTACCATTGTACCAGAAAAGCCAAAACTTGCATGTATTCATCCTTATATACAGTAATTAAAATTTAAGTTTCTAACTACCACTCATTTGGGTCACAGTAGATGTTTAAATGTATACAAAGAAAGGATCTGCGAGATTCTTCTCAAGAATCACAAGGGTATTTGAAATGGATAAGCAAGCATCCTAATGTAATGTATATTCAAGTTAGGACCACAGCAGGGAGGGGGGGTGGGGGGTTGAAATTTATGTAGGAATGTGTTAGAAAATTCTTTAAAATATATCTTTGACAGCCACTGAAATATGCTGTCAAGCATCCCATGTGGTGCAAAATCAGGTTGTAGCTTTGTGGATGAAGGAAAAAAACCGATAGGAATTTAAAGTCTACATTCTTATTGGGGAAAAGGCAAGAGCTTAGGTGAGTGATGGGCTCTTGTTTTTCAATGCAACAGAAATATTGTGAGTTATCAATGCTGTATCTTTGAAAATTTGTATAGATAATGTGAAGTACAAATGGAATATTCTTATTTATTACATACATGAATGGAAAATAAGCATAAATATAAATATGTTTCATTTTAGTAGGTTCTGAAGGATGTTCAATCTTTCATACACTGTATACGTATTCAATATTTGTGCGATATTTTCTTTAAGTAAATTTAATACCACCAGAAAACGTAGATGAATGATTTTATGCAGATCTTTGGTGCTTTCTGTGTTTTTTCTATTTTCATAAACGGCTTTTTCTCTGGATGTGTTAAAGTCCCTGATGGTAGGTGCTAAAGTCACAGACAGCTTTCACAATTACGTAGTGAAGTATGTTTTGATAGATGTTTCGTGTTTGTCGTTACTGTATAACAGGAAAGGATTGTGGGATATCTGTTACACCGAACTGATGCAGGTAAGCAATGGCATGACTGATTGTAAAATCCATTACTGCCTGCAATACATCGATTTAAATTTCTTTGATCAAACGGCGTATAAAGGAACTGGTGATTTCTGTGCCCTATGTTGTGTGTAGATATTTTAATTAGGTAACACAAAGCACCAAAATAATTTACATTTAGCAGTATTTGTTGTATGCCTTAAAAGTTTTGTTGTTTTTCAATCTTTTAATTATTTTAGAAAATTTCATTCTGCTGTTTTTGTAAATTCATTGCAGCCATTTGAAAGTGACATAAGTGTACATAATTTAAGATATGACAATATGCAGAATATTTTCATTTACATATTCATTAAATATTTCAAGTGTTAAAACAGTTAAAGGGACTGGTTCACAATTTTTGAATTCCCCCACCATTTTTGATGTTAAAGATTTTTTGATGTTAAAGATTAAAAATAACTCATATATTGTTGACAGCCAAAATTTTGACCTTCTGAATGCAAGAATAAAAGCAATAATTTAGCCTTAAAATTGTGTTATGTAAACAAAGACTTGAGTCATTTTATGTACAATGTATACAAACGAGCCAATGAAATATTAATTTTGTAATATAAAGCATCTTAATTTTGCAGTCACAAATTTTAACTTTTAGATGACACACTCTACCCAAAGAATGCTTCAAACGTGAAAGATATAATAAACTTGGATCGATATCCATTTCTTTTGAAAATTTCGTAAACAATAACATTGATAATGTGTAACCTTAATTTTTTTGTGAAATCTTTTAAACACATTAGACAGTAAATTTTGATCATTAAAAGTGAAAAACAACATTTTTGGGAAAATCATGAATCAGTCCCTTTAATGATGAACAGGTGATGTTTTCAATTTACGTTGTGAAGTTTAAAATTTCAGAAAGTTTTGCAAATTCCAGTTGACTACTTTTAGGAGGATCAGTGTGATTATTGAAACAGTGTATTGCTGCCCACAAGGGGCCGAAAGCTCGTCTCTTTGTAAATGTGATTTTTTTGCCTCAAGATATTCTGTCTGGGAAAATGTGATTTATAAATACAAAATAGAGCTTCAGGGTACTTTAAATCAGCTAAGACATTAAGTAAACTGACAACATGAGATGCTGTAACACAGGTGTTTATATAAAGGCGTATGATTCCAGTGCTTTTACTGTTATGCTGCCTAGTGTTGGATCTGTCTTAGAACTGCTTATGTACATGTCATATTTCACTGATTCTGATCAACATGTACTGTAAATTTCTTACACAGTATAATTTGTAGATAAAATTTTATGTACATATGTATTTTGTAAAAGTGCATTTTGTTAGTATTTTGTAGAATACAAATTAGATCTGATTTTTGACGATTTTCTTATCAATTTTCTGAAGATTGTTATGCTCTCCTGCAGAGAAGGTCGAAGGTCATAATGTTCTTCACATGTGGGTTAGTTTGTCTCCCACAACTTGTACAGTAAATAAATGGAGATATCATAGACTGTTCTACATCAATGTGTGTATAATCCCCATCACTCGGCAGGTCAGTATTTCCAAGGTCAAGGTCACTACTAGGCTAGACAGGTTTTTATGTGCATGATGAATCTTGTCCAACAGATTCTCAGTAACAGTCACTGAAGAATGGATTCATGTCTGGTAAATGTATATATAATATAGTGAAGGTCACTACCTCCATCTCCAAAAATTAGCTCTCTGTATAGGGTCTCTTTATCGGGGGAGGGGGGGGCATAATTTTATGTATTGCACTGACTATTTGCGAGAATATAGTACATGTAGATATTTGTTTTTGTAGAGTTATGCTCCTTTATGTTGATTCTGAAGTCTTTCAGTACAGGATTGCAAAAAGTATTGGAATTACACTGTATATGATTTGTCTAGTTATCTTCTGCAGTTTTCACAGTGTCTGTGAATTGAAGGTATTGAAATATAGATTTTTTTTATAATAGAAAATTGGAACACTTAATGAGTCTTCTTCAAAGGGTTTTATTGATATTTATATCGTGCTTCAAAGCAAAGTCTCTTATTTGCAAACAAAACACCATTTTTATAATTCCGGAAAAATCACAAAAAAATTCATATAAAATAACAGAGCTTGTATCACTCTTTCGATGGTGAAATCATGCATCATACGAAGTGCAATTAAACCAGCCATTAGATATAAAATTTGTGTAATGAGCCAGTTTTTAATTTGAAAATATTGTACATATCCACTTTCCATCCATATCGGATTTCTCTGGTGTGTTCCTCCTTATCTACTACAAATTATGGACATAAACATAAAACCGTCTAACTGGTGTTCAGTAAATAACAAAATATTACACCTGTGAACACGTGGCAGCTTAGTTGCGTACCTGTACAGCATTTGTTAGACTGAAAGCTTCACGCTGTGCTGTTGTCAATTCTGATGTTGCAGATACGACAACAAAAAATGTCTTTGTTTTCCCTGTCAGGTTGACCTGTGTCCGCCGTGTTAATATAAATGAGCACGTGTAAAGCATGATATATCTTATAAATTATATCAAATGGAAAACGTATATTTCAGACTGATATTGATGTGCCATATTCCCAGCTTTGACACATGTACATGAGAATGAACACGGGGCGAGGGTGGACGCGGAGTAGTGTACTAACGTTCCAATAAGAGTGTATCACCTCGCTTTATGGAGCATGCACATTTTTGAGCGAGACTTCTCATACATTTCAGTAAAACGGTGTTCTACTTTTATTTTCAGTTACCAATAGCGTGGTCTTTCATTGACACCACATGGTCAATCAGTGAATGAGATTTACATGTTCGATCAAGCGACGTGATGCGCTGTTATTGGAACGATATAGTACCTATCCTGTAAAAACTGGAATTCATGAGGATCCAAAATCCTCTTTGTACAATTTCAGTTGGAAGAAATTGGTTTCTTATTAAAGTTTCACGCAGCACAAAACTCCAAAATAAAAATTAATTTGATTAAAGATTTTCAAAAAGAGAGAGGATCAAAACAATGAATTTAGTATTGTATCATTAAATGTACAAAATATAACTAATTTACTCGGATATCACAGAATTCGGGCCCAAAACAGGCTTAGCCCCCTTGGAGCACACCAACGAAAACTTTCTTGGATTAAATTCGCGAAAATATGCACAATATCATTTTGAAATTGAAAACTCGAGAATTTACCTGATTTAGTGTAAATTTGCGTTTTTAATTATAAGTCACAGAATATTTTTCTTTTGAATTGAACGCCCCTGATTAACAGCCTAACTCGTTAAGCCTCGCAGATAACCAGCTAGGTTACAAAAATTTAGTCAGACAAAAAAGACTGTTAGTGGACCTAGGTTGCAGAATGGAAGAACACAAAAAAGTAACAAAAACTTAGCAAGATTGTATGACAAAGAGAAACTAGAATTATCGTCTGATGAATACGGTTCTATATGAAAGTGTTTGGATTGCAACAACCTGAACAAAGACACCCCCCCCCCCCTCCCCCAACTGATTTAAATATTATTTTTAGTGAGAAAGAGGTTTTGATATGCGTAAAAACAGACTGTCCGAAAGTTACCAGAAATGAAGTATAATTAGCTTTATCTAGCTATACCAGGATTTAACTGAACATCTTGACATGAAGTGACAAGAAAGTTACGCAGGGACATATTTTCCTGTTATTGGTTTATTGATGGACACCCGCTCAACATCTGGAAGCAGAGAACCACTGAAGATCGTTAGGACGTCTTAATTAACATGACAAGACCAAACAAGCTGAGGGCTTGTTACATTTGACACACCACAACGGACTTCTTTATTTCACCCTCTCCTTCATTGTTAAATGATTATATAATATCAAGCTTACAGCTCTCTGTGCATAACATTACTATTTGCAAACCTTATATATTGCAAGATGTTTTTAGTTTTGAATATTTCAAGTCTACTTAATAGCTTTCCATAAATCATATATAAACAAGAAATGTTTGTAAAATATGTATGCCCCTATGATGCAAAATTGAAAAGGGCTATATACACATGCATCATTTAATTGATAGTAGTGCCAAACCATTTCAAAATATTGCGCAGACAATATCTTCCTATGTCCAGAGTGGATTGACCATGTGACCTAAAAATCAATAAGGGTGATCTACTCCTTATGCTGTACCAGTGTACGAATTTTGGTGTTAATCAAGCAACTGATTCTTAAAATATAGGAGACAATATATTACTATGTCCAGTTTGACCTTTGACCATGTAACCTCAAAATCAATAGGGGCTCATCTTCTCCTGAAGATGTACCAGTGTACCAAGTTTGATGTCTGTCAAGCAAAGGGTTCTCAAGATATTGAGCGGACAGTATATTCATATGTCCAGTTTGATCCTTGACCTTTGACCATGTGACCTAAAAATCAATAGAGGTCATCTTCTCCTGAAGATGTACCAGTGTACCAAGTTTGATGTCTGTCAAGCAAAGGGTTCTCTAGACATTGAGCGTTCAGTGTATTCCTATGTCCAGTTTGACCCTTGACCATGCGACCTCAAAATCAATTGGGGTAATCTACATTTTAGGATGTACCAGTGCATCAAGTTTGATGTCTGCCAAGCAAATTAAGGGTTATCAAGATATTGAGCGGACAGTGTCTTCCTATGTCCAGAGTGGTTTGACCTGAAAATCGATAGGGGTCCTATTCTACTCATAACCAACCCACATATGAAATATTACGATCAAGTAAATGGTTCTCAAGATATTGAATGGACACCATGTGGTCTACCGACCGACCGACAGGTGCAAAGCAATATGCCCCATTTCTTTGAAGGGGGGGGGGCATAAATATAATAGAAGCCAAGTATTAAAAATTTATAAATGTAGCGAATTTTATCCAAATATTCTTTGCATTTTGACTACTATTTAAAATAAGTTGTGTGTTTTAAACATTTTACTGATTTCACATTTGTAGGATACGTTTTTGGTTTCATTTTCTAACATTACTGTTCTGGTTATATTTCAGAATGCTGCAGTTTAGTAGTTTATAACTAAACCCAGCATCACTTTTCTCAAATATTTAACGATCGTAAATATATTTCCATATACAACTTCCAACTCTAAGAATGTTTTCCTATTTTTTTCTAATAGATATATCCGGTTCAAACCTACTCACGACTATTATTTTTCTTTCTTTCTTTTTTCTCTCCCTTACATATAAAAACAGGATATGTAGTTAAGATTTTTTCTCTTCCAAATGGAATTCATATATACTTTGTTGTTTACACTTCGCCCAGAAATGCATTACTTATCAGGAATAGATACAAAACCGATAATTAAGAATTCACCACGTCATCAGGAATAGATACAAAACCGATAATTCTAAACCAAGAATTCACCACGTCATCAGGAATAAATACAAAACCGATAATTCTAAACCAAGAATTCACCACGTCATCAGGAATAAATACAAAACCGATAATTCTAAACCAAGAATTCACCACGTCATCAGGAATAGATACAAAACCGATAATTCTAAACCAAAAATTCACCACGTCATCAGGAATAAATACAAAACCGATAATTCTAAACCAAGAATTCACCACGTCATCAGGAATAGATACAAAACCGATAATTCTAAACCAAGAATTCATCACGTCAAACATATCCTGCACATAATTTCTAAAAAACGAAATTTAAAAAATGTTATCGTCAAAACATTATTGATAAGCTAAAATTGTTTGGAAAATGAGGATTTTGTAGTGAAAATGTTGATTTAACTGATTACAATCTACGAAAATATTTGCAACTACCACTGAAAATTTTGTAAGATCACGGTTAATTTAGAGTTATAAAGTGTAAATAGAAACTGATAGATATACATGTATACTCCTAATTACCAGTTTTAAGAATAAAATGTTTTTGTCACTTGTTACCACGGCAATTGTTAATAGAAGATGGAAGACATTTCTTACTATATAGTCCAAGTTAGGACCAGTTTAAGATACACAATAGAAGGTTACACTCTTTCCACCCTGGTTTTAGAAAGACCCTTGTGACACCTGCCGAATTCATATAAGGGGTAATGAATGTACATATAACAATCTGGTTACTGGTTTGACAATGTGGTTAGACCAATAGAAGGCTTTCATAATATGGACTATAAATTAAGGTAGTTCCATCCTCATGTGACTTATCAATATTAATGGTTAAAAGTAGAAAAACTTTCTTAATTTCCACTCAATATAGTAAAATTTAAGTAATAACCAAAGAAAATGTATATGTTGCCACCCTTTTAAAGATGTCAGACGTACAAAAACAGAAGTATACATCAACATCAGAAAATCCACGTTTTCGTTAAACAGAATAATAAAAATATATAAAAACTTGTTGAAATGACAATATTCAAGTATCAACAGTTTTTTAAAAAAAAATGTTAATTCATAAATATGTATAGATTAATTTTGGATATTAGGGAAACCAATGTATAATAGACATCCAGTAGAGGAAGTTCCAGCATAGGAGTTATTGCCCTTGACAACATTTTTTAAATCATAATTAATTGATTATCTATGGGAAATATAAACTTTTTCAGTATCAATAGTTTATCAGATTTTTTATTATATCCAGTGAATAAAATTCCTTTGAAAGATATATTTCTATCATGCACAAAGATTAATTTATTAAGATTTTTGCAAAAACCAATGACATCACATGAGGATCGATCAACCTTAATGTGGAGAAATCAGAATACATAAATGTTTCATTCATTGATTGGTTTGTATTTTATTTATCTATTCGAAAGCAAATACATGTAGTTAGGATAAAAAAAAAAGTGTCCACAAGATAAGAATACGTATTTTGTGGTGTACCGCAAGGTAGTAGTTTTGGGCCTATACTATTTATATGTTATGTAAATTGACATATACATTAGTCTTATGCACGCAAATCATAGTACAAATCTCATTGCTCACTCCAATTTAAACGTTATTTCAGACCACAAAATGGTATTGTTCTTGAACACTGTACATACATCATGACTAACATCTTCACAAGTCAAGGGTTATTGATTTCGTTACCTTGTACTAACCCTTGACATCAGTGACTATCAAAAAGTTGGGCTCGTTCTGGTTGTTTCCACAAAAGAGTGGGAACCAATGAGAATGCGGTTCTATTTATAACAATGTGAAGCGAGAGATTCAAATAAAAACACGTGTATTGATACCTACAGTTATGGCTATTTCAATGTTGTCTTAAGCAAAAAAGTTTTCAAACTTGATCTACAACATCTATCAATAAACGTAATTAGTGGTGTGAATATTACAATTGCGCGTGTTTATTAATACAGCAGTATGGGATCGCGTCATTTGTATCCATGTACACGATAATAAGATGCAGTGATTTCATTGGATGTTTTATTTATAGTGGATTGCGTAATGGTCTAATGAGCCCATCTTCACAAGTCAGGGGTTATCGATTCGTTACCTAATCAATAAGCCTTGACTTGTGTAGATGTAATGAGCCCAACTTTTATATAGCGATTGATGTCAAGGGTTAGTGCGAGGTAACGAATCAGTAAGCCTTGACCTGTGATGATGCATGGCTAATTGACAATGCACTTTTATCTTCATCTTGAAAAAAACAGGAATGTTTATTGTTTGGTCTACCAAGTATCATTTTTACATTGTTTATGTCAAACCTTCCGATTATATCAAATACCTCGAGTTACAGTATATTACGCTCATAGGAAAGTGCTGGAGACGAGGAATTTTGAATAGCTCTAAACGCAAATGAAAGTACAAAACTCATTGCTCACTCCAATTCAAACGTTATTTCAGACCAAAAAATGGTATAGTTCTTTCGTAAACATCCAAAAAATTCATGTTTTCAAACTTCAAGGAATAAATATCACTTCGCAGTGAGCGTGAATTCATCATAAGCGTGTTCACTGTAACCATGTTTTACTGTATATGTTTTTCAAAAAATTCACTTCTAAAAGTGTGGCTTCAAATACTAGTATAGAAATTTATACGGCAAAGCAGACGATTGAATAATTGATTGTATATTGTTTAACGTCTTCTCGGGAATTTTTCACTCATATGGAGACGTCACCATTGCCGGCGAAGAGCTGTGAAATTTCGGCCTGTGCTCGGCGCTTACGGCCTTTGAGCAGGGAGGGATCTTTATCGTGCCACACCTGCTGTGACACGGGACGCCGGTTTTTGCGGTCTCATTCGAAGGACCGCCCCATTTAATCGCCTCTTACGACAAGCAAGGGGTACTGAGGAACTATTCTAGCCCGGATCCCCATGGGATGAAGTCAAAACTGGTATACAAGTAAATAGACACGAGCTTTGACTGACCATTTGTCAAAATTTCGTGCAAAGTTTATCAGCGAGGACCCTACAGTAAAATTTTATTGCATCTTTCCAAATGATACATCATAAGTAGAATACAAAACAACATTCATCACAAGAGACAGATGCCCAAAACTTTACCCTAACAGTAAAAGCACTCTGACTAGAACAGTAAACCGTTCTATACAACCCAGAAAAATATTTAGAAAACGCTTCTATAGCGAGTCAGCCAGTAACTCAGAACTAAGCTTTAAAGAGTGGAAACATGTCGCTGTTGGGAAAAAAAGAAAAGAAAAAATAAAGAAAAGTTGGAAGTCATATCACGGATAAAGACAACGTATGAATAGATAAAAGTGCCTAGAGAAAACCTGTTTTCCCATCATATAGTATTAGTAAAGATGACGTACCACAAGTTTAGACCTATGCTTAGCGCTTACGGCCGTAGCAGTGAGGGTTCTTCACGTGCCAAAGTCTGTTGCGACACGGAGCCTCCGTTTTAAGGTCATATCCAGCCGTGATTCTCGCTGTAAGAACCTTCGAGGCGGGTCATTGTAAGAACCTTTGTGGTGGCCTTGGCGGGTCCTGAAAAATGCATGACAGATGAAGCTGTGAAGTCGAGCAGAGTGGTCATACAAGCTGCCTTTAAGTTTGACTTTTTATGGTTGGTTGTTTGTTTTACGTCCCGTTGAAAATTTTTCACTCATATTGAGACGTCGTCAGATGCAGGTAAAGTACCACTTTAAATCTATTCTTAGCGCTTATGACCGTAGCAGGGAGGGTTCTTTAGCGTGCCAACGCCTTTTACGACATGGGACCTCTATCCGAAAAACCTGTGATTGTCACTGCTAAATGCCAAGCGTTTGGCGAAGGAGAAATCACTACCTATGTTCATGACTTAGGTTTGGTGTATCCATGACACCCGTGGGGCTCGAACTGACAACCTCCCGGTTACGAAGCGAAATCTCTACCACTGAGATCCAGCAACCAGTTTTCCGTATGAACCCAATCACCGGACTTGTTCGATGCGAAATTGGAAATTCTTGTTTCTTCTCCAGGAGGCTTGTAAATTCACGGAAAAAATAATTAGAAACGCAGTTAAAGAGACATTGACACTACATGCAGTTAGAAGCCTTGTGAGTTGTTGCGGGTTGAAACCTTTAAAGAAAAGTTTCCGTGAAAAAGATCCAGGTGAGTAAAATGGATCTAGACACGTATTGATTTTGATTACCCTTATCTTTTATATGTTTTGTAGGATCAGTGTTCGGTATCTTCACCTGTTCATACGCTACAAACTAAGACCTGCAATGTGGTTAAAGGGCATACTGGAGTGATGCTCTTGTAGCAGTAAAGAACGAGTATGATTTTAAAATGTTATACTGGAAATATCACAGGCGAGGACCTGGTGACGAACATGGTTACGTTTACCAAATCTCTTTCAAAGAAAAACGCAAAACCATGTTTCAGTGGCCAGGGAATAAGAGTATTGTGTGTAGCAAGACTGATATAGAGCCGCCTACTCCATCTGGAACCGTGTACAAGACTAATCGCAATTTTGCGAAATTGCTGAATGTAACGGACATTTCTTAAGAAATGAAGATGGTGGTGATTAAATTAACTGTACGGACAGTATTGAATAGATTCATGCACCGATAAACTAACTACATGTACATGTATTTTCTTTTATATCTACTGAATTGAACTGCAAGAAAGAATATAGAACACAAAACTCTTAAAATGAAGAACGAACGTTTCCGAGATCTCGAGTGTCATAAATCTGTTAATTTTTTTTATATAGTTTATATATTTTGTGCTGAAATTAAACAAAATAACAACAAAAAACAGAGGGAAGTGTGAATGTGAGTTACCGTACCTTTCTGGATTCCTTAACTTTCCTAAAGCCTTACAAACAGAGGTACATTTCTGGATTCAGTAAATGTTTTATCAAGCCCCTTTGCTCCTGACGGAAAAAAATTCTGTGAAGGAGAAACTTCAAACATATTGTACCACAATCTATGCGAGTAGTGTAAATCAAATGTGGATCCTAAATTTTAGTAAATTTGAAATCACAGAACTTTTCTTACATCAACAACATCAAAACATACATATATGACTTTCAACACTTTACACGACCATTCCTCACAATAAATTAAAGACTGGGCTTTTTGACATCATAGACAGCTGCTTCTTCAATAAAAATGGAAAAATGAAATCTTGTGATCAGTCATCCAGAAACATCACTGATTCAACGCACAAGTATTCTAAAGTTGATATTAAAAATTAAAGGTGCTAGAGTTCCTCATTGGCAATGTCTTCGTAGTCTTCCAACAGTCTGATGGAATTCCCATCGGCATGAATTGTACTCCTTTCTTAGCTAACCTGTTTTTATATTCTTACAAGGCAGAATTATTCAAAAAATTCTACACGAGAAGAAAAAATCTCTTGTGGCTTTCAACTCAACATTTATATATACTCAGGACGTATTATCTATTAACAACACTCATTTTTATTCATATGTCGATTCGATATGTCCCTGTGAACTCGAAATAAAAGGCACCACAGTTTTCCATACCTGCTTCATACCTAGATATTTTATTGAACGTAGATGTTAACGGCAAACTAACAACTCAACTTTATGACCAACGGAATAATTTCAGGTTCTCCATCATCAACTTCCCATATTCATGTAGCAATATTCTATTATCACTTTCATATGGTGTTTATGTCGCTAAACTGATTCGATACGCAAGAGCATGTTCTGCATATGATCAGTTTTTAATTGAGACAGGGTACTAGCAGCAGGGGTTTTCAACAGCTTTGGTCGTTATAACGATCTAATTTACCAATGCAATCTGTCATTGGGTCAAATGTTGTCTGTCATGTTTCATACCAATTTTTAGGCCATTCTTTACACACCCAATTTGACTACGGATTACTCCATTTACCTCATCAAGATATAGGGGTTGTGACCGATCGACAGGGGATGTTTACTCCACCCAATTCCACTTTTGTGTGTACAGGGTTCCGTGTTCGTCCTACTTGTAATTTTGTATTCTTTATATGAATTATGAGATTGATCACTGTTAGTTTGATATCTTCATGTTTTCTTTTTCTCAGAGATCTTTCACAAAATGAAGTTCAGAATGAAGATTAGTTCTTTTTCTCACAAAATAAAGAATAACACGAAAAAACAAGTAACGTTTTAAGCCTCTCATTCTAACTGCAGATGCTTTTTTTTTTTAAGAATGAGGGTCAATTAGTTTTCTTATGTTTTCGTGTTTAGCGGTGCATTCGAAGATCTCAGAGACATTATCACCGAATTATGTATTCCTTTTAAATCCATAGTGTTTTTGTCATGAATCTTGTATAGAATACTTTATAATCCTCTGATCAGGGAGTCGTGCTATCATTAATCTTGCATGCCGAAGTTTTGGAAGTTAGAATAATTGCCCATGAACGGCCCACCTTTCCCCAACTCACTACATTTTCTTCTCTTTTTCTAAATTGTGATTTTTTTTTTTATTTTTCAACAAACATTCTGTATATATTTTATAGTATGTCTTTATAATATGATATAGAATTTCAGAGAGAGAGAGAGAGAGCTATGAAAAGATTTGGTTACATCTGTTCCAAAGAGTATAAAATTTTGTAGTATCACCATTTTTGTAAGAAATATTTTTTTGTGTTTCATAGAAGAACTTTAAAAATGATATTGCAAAAAGCACACTCGATTTTTTCTCTGTACACCTTGCTGTATAAATATGATATTTTAACCAAAGGATTAGAATATTTAGTATACTCTTGTTTTTCTCAAGGATGCCTATTATAAAAGACTTCTTTGTAAAGACTAGTTGACAATTTGGTCTCTGTTCTAAATAAACTTCAAAATTATCTAGAAATGATTGAACACAATTACATTTCCACAGTATATGTTCTATTGTTTCCTTCTCACTGTGTCAAAAAGTACACATTTTTTAATTTCCTTTTTTTTTTTTTTTTTTTTTTTTTTTTTTTTTTTTTTTTTAGATAAAAATGAGTTTGTTGCTAAATTTTTATTAAGTACTCTATATTGGAACCATTGAAGTTTACTGTTTTCTGTTATCATGAAAGGTATTCTGTGGATTATTTTCCACTCAGCATTATATATTTCTAAGAGCTCACTCAAATTTTTTTTTTTGCCTGTCATCACGGAGGAAGTTTTGTTTAGAAGTTCATAAAAACACTTGGAGTTTTTACATTTCAGTGCATTGTATATGTTTGACGTTATAAATGAATAAAATCAATGTCTTGGAGGACTTTTTAATCCAAGTCTTTATTGCATGAATGAGGCTTGCATATTCTAAAAAAAATGATTTTCTCATTCGGATAAGCTTCACAAAATGTTTCATAATTTTGAAAAATTACCATCTTCTTCAGTAATATCATTTATGTGTCTGGTGTTACTGTCAAAGAGTTCTTTATCAAAACCAGTTTTACCACCTATATGAATCATGATTATAAAATAAAAGTGTATCTTCAGGAGCATTTGATTCTGTACAAACAATTTGTAGTTCAATCCAGGATTTGAATACATCTATTCCAAAGTTATTTTTAAGGATTTCAAGAGTAACTTGACATATTCAATCCCACTAGATATGAACCTAGTTCAAAGTCAAATATTAAGTTATTCAATCCCCTGTTTCTAGAAAGAAGATGTATCCAAAATATTTTCATTGATGCTATAAAAGATCCTCATATTTCTTAACAAGGACATTTCAAGAGTGTCTAAAATAATGAAAGCGCATTGTTCTTTTAGTTTGGACATTGATTCTGGTAAAGTAAATGTTTGTGCTCATATAATCGTGTTCAGTGTTGTCATGTTGCTTCTAAATTGGAAATCTTCTTGTGTAAGTTTTTTTTCTTCAGATTATGGAGAGATGGAAGGAAGCTAGCATTATGTAACAGTGTTAATTACATGTTTATAAATTAGAACTTCATCCATGATATACATTTAATATACCACATTAAATGATATATGTATATAAAATATATTTCCCTTCGATGTATAACATCAGTTTTTGTGGTCATCATAATCAAAATGCTGATCAACCGAGTGTGCATTATTGACAGGAAAATACGGCTCGTTCTGATATCCCATTGGCTAAACTAATAGAAGCATGTATGTTGCAAATGTACAAACATGACGAGCGCTTTGTCAGAATGTCCAAATAAATAATAACTAATGGCCAATGTGCGACCACAATCCTGTTCTAGCCAAGCGTGCGGGACAAGCAACGACAAAGAGCTCGCGTTGTGGATCGACGAAAGATGTATATTACTGGATTAGTTTATTCGCTGTTAAGCTTGCTCTTGATTAAATCTACAGTTGGATATCCTGATGGGGCGCCAGAACGCGCGTGCTTTTTCATGATACCCCGACATACACACCCACAATCCGGCAGACCAATATTCAAACAAATGGGAGGATCACCGTACAATATTACCGTCAGTTCGGTCACTTATGCCCCTAATAAACCTTTAAGGGGTGAGTATTATTCCATGCCAGTATTTCTTCATTTCAAACGTAGAAATTGACAGTTTAAAGGTCATTTTGATCCTAATTGTTTACATTGTTTAAATTATAGCTCCAAAGTTTTCCTTTCCAAATATTAAAGGTCTTTGCGTTTGTAAACTTTAAATTTTATTTTATTCTGTAAATGAATGAATGGACAACAGGCTGAAGCCTGTACTAGCCCTCTCCCTACAAAATGTCATACAAGACTAAATAGATACAATATAGAATTATTATACTGAATGTAAGAGGTTATAAAAGTAGGGTATATAACATACATGCATAAATACATGTAAATAATGCCGGTTTTTGAAAGGAAACATCAAATAGTAATTTTATGCTTATCGGATTAATTGTTTACATAAAGCTTTTAAAGAATTCCAAATAGTTTTTACTGTTTCGAAAATTCTTATATTGATTTTCACTGCTTGATTAGGAAGATCAGTTAACACTCTAACCAACACAGCAGTACTTTTGTTTTATTTGTTAATTTTCTATAGTCAGTATACTTTGGACTTTGATACACCAATCTACCAAATGGATATACTGGAATGTGTTTTCAATATGACACTTTATGCAACCAGTTGATTTTGATATCTATTTCGGCTGCTTGCTATGTATTTCATTATGCAGTGGATGTTATTGTATATTCATAATCTGATAGGATATAATTTATTAAGTTTGTTCTTGTACTCTTAGAAAAGCGATCTCAATTAGTGGGGCCGTTACAATGTTGTCTATTGCGTATGCGTGACTTGTTCGTGTGAGAGCAATTCATGAAAACAAAAGCGTTGTCTGGCATAAAATAATTCAAAGGGGTCATGCAAGGTTATCCACACTGGCGTTCATTGTTTTGTCTACTCTCTGGAACATGGAGATGACGCATTGTATGCCCACGCATGTCATGCTCATTTACTAATCATTCCCCATGTTTTCAATTTATTGGCCGTTTATGATCTATCAATGCGCCTAGAAATAAAAAACGAAACGAAAGGCACGATAAAGTTCTTCAAAAGCACATAAATCAATCTAATTAAAATTAGATCCTTTGGTCCGCTTACATATATCGCTACACAAAGATCTAATTTTAATTAGATTGCGCATAAATAGACACCATATTGGAGTATCAAGCAATATAAGACAAAACTTAAGAGTACCAATTTACAAATATCTAGAAAAATACGTAACAGCATTTCTATTGATTATAGGAATGGTGCAATTTCCCAGCTAGTTTCCCGGGTAGAAACCTAGTTTTCGTGCCTGTGTAAACTACTACGCTCTGAGTGTTCCACGTGGAAAACATGGAGGGTTTCAACATTTTCAGAGTTAAATTAAATGCCTACTTTTGAAACTTTAGAATTCCATGGAGCCCTTTAAATGAGAGCCTTGGAGTGTTCGTCTCAAAATTCCACAGGATAACCTGGTAGATTGATTTGATTGTATATTGTTTAACGTCCTACTCGAGAATTTTTCACTCATATGGAGACGTCACCATTGCCGGTGAATGGCTGCACGGCCTATGCTCGGCTCTTACGGCCTTTGAGCAGGAAGGGATCTTTATCGTGCCATACCTGCTGCAACACGGGACGTCGGTTTTTGTTATCTCATCCGAAGGACCGCCCTTTTTAGTCGTCTCAAGATTACGACAAGCAAGGGGTACAGAGGACCTATTCTAGCCCGGATCCCCACGGGATATCTGGGTGGAAACATAACGTTTACCTGCAGTTTTCCACTTGAGAAAACCAAAAATAATACTGGTAGTACACTCTATTACCTACCCACTATTTCTCATGTCAATTACTAATTATTTGTCCCATCAGTTATCAATAGCTATTTATTGTTAGTTATCCATGACTTTCTTTGTCAGTTACCCGCCACTTTGTTCAGTCAGTTACCCATTACTTCGTTGTGTCAGTTATTCAAAGATTGGTCTGTCAGTTATTCACTGCTTTGTCTGTGTGTTATTCACCGCTTTGTCTGTCAGTTATTCACCGCTTTGTCTGTCAGTTATTCACTGCTTTGTCAGTTATTCACTGTTTTGTCTGTCAGTTATTCACCGCTTTGTCTGTCAGTTATTCACTGCTTTGTTCTGTCAGTTATTCGCTGCTTTGTCTGTCAGTTATTCACTGCTTTGTCTGTCAGTTATTCGCTGCTTTGTTGTGTGAGATATTCACTGCTTTCTCTGTCAGTTATTCACTGTTTTGTCTTTCAGTTATTCACTGCTTTGTCTGTCAGTTATTCATTGAGTTGTTCTGTGAGATATTCACTGTTTTGTCTGTCAGTTATTCACTACTTTGTTGTGTGAGTTATTCATTGCTTTGTTGTGTGAGATATTCACTGTTTTGTCTGTGAGATATTCACTGCTTTGTCTGTCAGTTATTCATTGAGTTGTTCTGTGAGATATTCACTGTTTTGTCTGTCAGTTATTCGCTGCTTTGTTGTGTGAGATATTCACTGCTTTGTCTGTCAGTTATTCACTGCTTTGTCTGTGAGTTATTCGCTGCTTTGTCTATGAGATATTCACTGCTTTGTCTGCCAGGTATTCACTGCTTTGTCTGTGAGTTATTCACTGCTTTGTTCTGTGAGTTATTCACTGTTTTGTCTGTGAGTTATTCACCGCTTTGTCTGTCAGTTATTCGTTGCTTTGTCTGTCAGTTATTCACTGCTTTGTCTGTGAGATATTCACTGTTTTGTCTGTGAGATATTCACTGCTTTCTCTGTGAGATATTCACTACTTTGTCTGTCAGTTATTCACTGCTTTGTTGTGTGAGATATTCACTGCTTTGTCTGTCAGTTATTCATTGAGTTGTTCTGTGAGATATTCACTGTTTTGTCTGTCAGTTATTCACTACTTTGTTGTGTGAGTTATTCATTGCTTTGTTGTGTGAGATATTCACTGTTTTGTCTGTGAGATATTCACTGCTTTGTCTGTCAGTTATTCATTGAGTTGTTCTGTGAGATATTCACTGTTTTGTCTGTCAGTTATTCGCTGCTTTGTTGTGTGAGATATTCACTGCTTTGTCTGTCAGTTATTCACTGCTTTGTCTGTGAGTTATTCGCTGCTTTGTCTATGAGATATTCACTGCTTTGTCTGCCAGGTATTCACTGCTTTGTCTGTGAGTTATTCACTGCTTTGTTCTGTGAGTTATTCACTGTTTTGTCTGTGAGTTATTCACCGCTTTGTCTGTCAGTTATTCGTTGCTTTGTCTGTCAGTTATTCACTGCTTTGTCTGTGAGATATTCACTGTTTTGTCTGTGAGATATTCACTGCTTTCTCTATGAGATATTCACTACTTTGTCTGTCAGTTATTCACTGCTTTGTTGTGTGAGATATTCACTGCTTTGTCTGTCATTTATTCACTGCTTTGTCTGTCAGTTATTCACTGCTTTGTCTGTCAGTTATTCGCTGCTTTGTCTGTCAGTTATTCACTGCTTTGTTCTGTCAGTTATTCACTGCTTTGTCTGTGAGTTATTCACTGCTTTCTCTGTGAGTTATTCACTGCGTTGTCTGTGAGTTATTCACTGCTTTGTTGTGTGAGATATTCACTGCTTTGTCTGTCATTTATTCACTGCTTTGTCTGTCAGTTATTCACTGCTTTGTCTGTCAGTTATTCGCTGCTTTGTCTGTCAGTTATTCACTGCTTTGTTCTGTCAGTTATTCACTGCTTTGTCTGTGAGTTATTCACTGCTTTCTCTGTGAGTTATTCACTGCGTTGTCTGTGAGTTATTCACTGCTTTGGCTGTCAGTTATTCACTGCTTTGTCTGTCAGTTATTCACTGTTTTGTCTGTGAGTTATTCACTGCTTTGTCTGTCAGTTATTCACTGCTTTGTCTGTCAGTTATTCACTGCTTTGTCTGTGAGATATTCACTGTTTTGTCTGTGAGATATTCACTGCGTTGTCTGTGAGATATTCACTGCTTTGTCTGTGAGTTATTCACTGCTTTGTCTGTGAGATATTCACTGCTTTGTCTGTGAGATATTCACTGCTTTGTCTGTGAGATATTCATTGCTTTGTCTGTGAGATATTCACTGCTTTGTCTGTGAGATATTCACTGCTTTCTTTGTGAGATATTCACTGCTTTGTCTGTGAGATATTCACTGCTTTATCTGTGAGATATTCACTGCTTTGTCTGTGAGATATTCACTGCTTTGTCTGTGAGATATTCATTGCTTTGTCTGTGAGATATTCACTGCTTTGTCTGTGAGATATTCACTGCTTTCTTTGTGAGATATTCACTGCTTTGTCTGTGAGATATTCACTGCTTTATCTGTGAGATATTCACTGCTTTGTCTGTGAGATATTCACTGCTTTGTCTGTGAGATATTCACTGTTTTCTCTGTGAGATATTCACTGCTTTCTCTGTCAGTTATTCACTGCGTTTCTATTGTCAGTAACTTATTGCTTTTTACTGTTATCTATTGTTCTAAGAATCATTCATTGCTTTGTTATGTGAGTTATTCATTATGTTGTTCTGTCAGTTATTCGCTGCTTTGTTCTGTGAGTTATTCACTGCTTTGTCTATCAGTTATTCAGTGCTTTGTTCTGTTAGTATTTCATTGAGTTGTTCTGGCAGTTAGTTATTGAGTTGTACTGTGAGTTTTTCATTGAGTTGTTCTGTGAGGTTTTTTATTGAGTTGTTCTGTGAATTATTCATTGCTTTGTTCTATTGGTATTTCATTGAGTTGTTCTGGCAGTTAGTTATTGAGTTGTTCTGTGAGTTATTCATTGCTTTGTTCTATTAGAATTTCACTGAGTTGTTCTGGCAGTTAGTTATTGAGTTGTTCTGTGAGTTATTCATTGCTTTGTTCTGTGAGTTTTTCATTATGCATTGCTTTGTTTTGTCAGTTACTTTTTGATTTGCTCTGGCAGTTATTCACCGAGTTGTCATGCGAGTTATCCACTGATTGGTTTTGTCACCTATCCATTGTTTTGTTATATCAGTTACTCACTGCTTTCAATTCCCATCTTTTTTTTCTAGTAACGATAGGAGGGGCTCCGTTCAAGGGATTTTTTCTGGTGGCCGGCGAGGAGGGCTCTAAGGACTGGCCCACGGGGCAGTGGTACACGGAGAATGACGCCGCTCGCCCCATGTTCTGCTCGGGTAACAATGACGCCATCACACACTCTAACTCGAGGTGGAAGGATTCAATAACTCTCCTGTGGTATGGACCAACCCACTCCACAGCTGATATGATACAGTTCATGTAAGCAACCATTTAAAACCATTACATGCTACATCAAACATACATGTGATAAAACAAGTACCTGTAACCATTATGCACTCTGTTAAAGGTATAGTATATTTAGTAAAACTACAGCAGGATATGCCTAAAGTTGAAATACTCTATACTTTTAGTGGTACAGTAGTCACAAACAGGACCACGTACTGGACAGAAATTAGGTCACCACGAATCACCATGGACAACGCTGCTCAAGGTACTGCAGGCATCTCTTGCACGTTAATTCTATACCTCCAACGTAGGCGTTTTATTTGTTTTCTTTACCATTCCATGATTGTTTACAGACACCCATCATAAACCTATTTAGGGCTTTCATAATAACGTGGTTGATCATTTGATTTGCAAACCCTCGTGACTTTACTGTGACCAAGGTCATGTCAACTCACGTTTCTCAAGGAATTAGGTGATCATTACCAAGGTTATATCGTATAGAACAAGGTTATATCGTATAGAACAAGGTTATATCGTATAGAACAAGGTTATATCGTATAGAACAAGGTCATATCGTATAGAACAAGGTTATATCGTATAGAACAAGGTTTTCATTTTTTATATTTTAAAAGTACATATATAGGGTAGACTTTCTACAAATAATTATATGAAATGAGTAATTACAGATCATGGAGTGTGTCCCCGACTAATGAAAATATGATGTGGATTTTTTTTTTCAGAACAAGAAAATGGTATGATTTATGGTATATGCTTTGAACATGTATAATGATGTACAAAACTGACAAAGTATAGAAAAATATATCGTGCTACCTGAAAGAATGTGTGTCGTGTTTAGCGTTTCACATATCTTGTGCTTATTTATCAATTTTGGCATACATGGTGTAAGCTATGTCCATTTTATTTATGTGATTTTTTGGCTTGCAATCGCCTTATGTTCATGATATACTGCATGCAATTATCTATTTATTATATATCCTGTCTATACTCTCCGCACACGCCACTCAAAAGACAATGGTCACCAAAGCCCGTCCGCCGTGTCAGTATGTCAAGTTTGGTGACGAATCTATGCAGTAACGCTGTCAATATGCTTATATACATGTACACCATTTCCGGATACGGAAGCATGCAGGCTCGATCTCTTATACACAATTATTTCTAATTTACAGGGAAATCATTTTCACATTGAAATACTTTGTATTTAAATTGAAGAAAAAAAATTACTGATTGAAATGAATGGGATTCCACGCTATATATACATGTACCTACACATAGAAAAATTCAGTCGAAAGTTTCATATTTATCCCAAAGTGCTTCCGCTCTATGGCTCTTCAGTGAAAAAGAAATATAAATTTGGCAATCGGAATGTTTGACTAGACTTGGATTCAAAATTTTAATGAATAATTACACATTTGCGTCCCATTTTACTTTGGCAAATATTATCTAAAGGCTTTCATGAACAATATTCATTTTGATACTATTCCACATAACGTCCTCCAAGATGGTATCATTCATTTTATTCAGTCGCTCTATGTTTATTAAGGAGATATTAATGATAAAATGCTTGCGAAACATTTATTTGTTATCTTACATTGAAGAATTCTAATTATTGTACTTTTTAAAATATAAAACCAGTCAAGAAATAGTAGTGTTTTCTGAAAGGTTTACTAAATATTGATACAGGCATTTATCCTCGTAGAGATTGAAATCACAATAGTGTATTGTTTAATACATGTAAATGAAACGCTCTCTCTCTCTCTCTCTCTCTGAGGGGTCATATATTAGGTTCTTATTATTTTTCTTCAATCCATTATAATTATTTGTTATAATTTGAGATTACTTTGATAACTGTATATATTTTTTTTCCACTAACAGAGGCACAAGCCGAATTTAATCCCCTCACAGCCGCCATGTCCAGTTTTGGATCTCCTGGTCTGGACCCATGGGGGTACCCAACGACCGACGCCTGGGGCTGGGGCGGTGGATTGGGCGGAAAGAGCCGGGGACGGGGAAGATCTATGAAAAAACGTCCCGGTTCCTCCGGGGGAGAGGGAGCTGGGGCAGGCGAGACCGCGGCTGCGGGAGAAGGTGCCACACCCACCCCACGAAACCGGTGGGGGAATTCTAGAATGAATTTCGGAAAATCGAACTTTTTCAATCCATTTTCTTGGTTTTGGAGAAGGCGGAAATGAGGAGAATATTTTGCAAATGTTAGAGTGAACAATTTAAAAATTGCAATCGTATTTCCAAGATCTTTGGTACGAGTGTTGAAAAAATGGATTATTGTAAGACCTTGCTGTATGGAAATTAATGTACCGAGATAGAAGTGAATCTATGGGTGGTTGGGGGCAGCTTAGGTTCAATGTCCAGAAGAACTATTCTTAGCCTTTTCAAAAGAAAGAAGGAAAAAACACGTTCTTTTTCGATCACGGAAAGGGCCGAGAAGTTACGATTGTACATAAACTATTGAAGTTTCTGTAATATAACATTACGTGCTTCTTCTTTAAAAGAAAAAGAAAAAGAAAGATATTATTATTATTATTTGTTGTTTACATTGACGTCCATTTATGTACATGCGCTCGATTAATATATTAAAATTTGCTAGATAATAGACACAGAACAGATAATTTTCAACCATTTTCTTTGAGCGAAAAAAGAAACCCTTTTGCCTCCATATCAACAGAGTAGAATGAACACTTTTCCATCTCAGAAGTCCAATCTTGTATTCATAAAATGTTTCTGGAGGTTAATTTGCGGTCAGATATCCACTGTTATGAATTACATTTTATGTAGAAGATGTGTTGCTGTTTGTTTTTATTTATCATACCTGTCATGATGCATGTTAGGAATGATGTATATCGCTAATACCAATACTGCTTTCTGAAGTACTAAGGAACCGCGCTCTGTGCTGTACAAGGAAAACTAATTAAAAGATTAATATAAGCAAGTGTTGTTAGTAATAAACTTATCCAAAGGGGGTCAACATATAAAATGTTGATTACAGCAGCCAATTTTTGTTTTTACCTGTGTCCGGCATAAAACTTCTATAATTGTCTCACTAAAGCATCGCCATAAACAGGTGTAAAAAAAAAAAAAAAAAAACTACTGGAATGTACACGTATAGGAAATGGGACCGATTAATGCACATTACATGGTCAACAGTACTGACCATAAAACGCTCATAAATGGGCAGGCGGTCAGTCCCTCAGATTAGGAGAGTCCCTCTGTCTCGGCTGGCTGAGGTCATTTATCATGAAGTCCCGGTCCATCTGACAGACCAAGCCGCTAGTATTAATGCAACTAACATCAAGATTTGTTTTAGGCGCCTAGTGTATATGTCTTATATAAGAAATGTATGTGTCACTGTGGTTATTCTCAATGGACGAGGACACGTGCTGAAATACTTATCCCCCGGGACCAGGTACCGCGACACCGACGTCATCCAAAGAATGGCGGGCTTCAGAATTAATATCGCAAGCTTAAGAATCCTTAGGGTTTCGGACCCCCTTTGTACTGCAAATTCCAACGTTTATTTGATTAATTTTCCAATAATTTAATAAATAATTCTTCTAATCCCCCCCCTCCTTTCGTAGAATCCTGTGTCCATCATTGCGTGGTCTAATATACCAAGCTGTCATTTTGTTGAAAACTGTAATTACAAATTAGAGGTGTAATACAATTTTTTTTCCTCTTGATAAATCCTGAAAGCTTTCGTAATATTTGATAAATACAAGCTATATAAAGTACAAATTGGGTTTGAACAATTGTGTGTACCAAAACAAATGTTATAAGTTTCGAGATATTTTGATTATTGTACCTTCTGCAAAACAAAGGGCGCGTGCGCTTGTGTGTCTACAGGACTCACCACACAATCCTTCCATCCCACACATTTTGTAAAGGAGAGACATTTGAAGTTCAATATGCCACAGAAGTTGCGTTAATTACGACCTTGAACCAAGGTCATTTTTATTTGCATTTTATTTTTAAATTCTGTTTGAGCCTTCATTTTCTCAATCTAATTAAAATTAAATCCTTTAAACAGCTCACGTATTTCGCTACAAAAGGATCTAACGAAACCACATACGGAGGTCATATCTCATGACCTTTTATACTAACCAATCAGCGCATTGCCTGGTAAATTGACGGTGCAAACTCGGGTCATTCGGAACAATGAAAGGCGAAGATAACGAACAGTGATCAATCTCATAACTCCTATAAGCAATACAAAACAGAGAGTTGAGCAAACACGGACCCCTGGATACACCAGAGGTGGGATCAGGTGCCCAGGAGGAGTAAGCATCCCCTGTTGACCGGTCACACCCGCCGTGAGCCCTATATCCTGATCAGGTAAACGGAGTTATCCGTAGTAAAAATCAGTGTGCCAAGAACGGTCTAACAATCCACATGAAACACGTCAGATAGCATTTGACCCAATGATAGGTTGTATTGGCAAACTAGATCGTTATAACGACCATAGAATTTGCGAAATGCTGCTTTTAAACGGGACTGTTGGAACCCTTGCAGCACCAACTTTTTGTCAGTAGCCTGGTTCGATTTAAAAACTGACCATACGCAGAACAAGCTCTTGCGTATCGAATCAGTTGAGAGATGTAAACACCTTTTACAGGTGATAATGGAATATTGCTACATAAATATGGGAAGTTGACGATGGAGAAGTTGAAATCATCCCGTTTGTCATAAAGTTGAGTTGTTAGTTTTGCCGTAAATATCTACTTTCAATAAAGTATCTAAGTATGAAGCAGAAGTGGACGACTCTGTGGTGTCTTTTATTTCGAGTTCACTGAGATATATTGAATCGACATATGAATGAGAATTATTATTGTTAATAGATAATACATCGTCGATATATCCAAATGTCGAATTGAAGGCCACAACAGGAGATTTTTTCTTCTCATGTAGAAGTTTTTGAATAAATTCTGCTTCATAGGAATATAAAAACAGGTCAGCTAACAAAGGAACACAATTCGTGCCCATGGGAATTCCAACAGACTGTTGGAAGACTTGATCACCAAAGACCACAAATACATTGTCAATGAGGAACTCCAGCATATTTTTTATTTCAACTTCAAAGTACTTGTGCGTGGAATCAGAACGGCGTTTAACAAAGTAGTTTTGTTTTTGGATGACTGATCACTAGACAGGAATATTTGCGTTTTCCATTTTTGTTGAAGAGGCAACTGTCTATGATGTCAAAAAGTCTAGTCTTTAGTTTATCGTGAGGAATGGTCGTGTAAAGAGTTGAAAAGTTGTACGTTTTGATGTTGTTGATTTGAGAAAAGTTTTGTGATTTCAAGTTTACTAAAAGTTCTTTAGAATTGTTTAGAATCCACATTTGATTTACACCACTTCTGACATATGTAGTCGCACAGTACGTTTGAAGATTCTCCTTCACATCTATGAATATTTTCGTGAGGAGCAAAGATAGAGACTTGGTAGAACACTTACTGGATCCAGCAATGTATCATTGTAAGGGTTTGTTATGAAGTTTAGGAATCCAGTATAGGTACGGTAACTCATAATCAAACGACCCATTGACTGGGATATTAAATGTGTCTAAAACTGAAGCATGGTTTTGAAGAATTTCGTCTTTTGAAAGGGCAGTTGGAGCATAGGTTCGATTACCAAATGTGGAGGTAATGCCAAGTTCGTTTAAAATATAGTTATAATAATGAGCCTTACAAAAAAAGACAATGTTGTTACAAGCTTTGTCAGCTGGAACCAAAACATATTCCTCGTGTAACCTATCTAATTCTTTTATCACTTCTGGTTTACTAAACACAGAAGGGTAGATGGTACGTACTTTTGTTTTCATATGTCTAATGCGGGATTTTAATATTCCTCTTATACTTTTAATTCATTCTGACAATGTATCAAGTTCTTTTCAATATTTACCCCCATCGTCTGGCATAATCCTTGACAGAACTCATAATAGAAATGACGTTATGTCGCCAATTGAAAGACCGAGGTTCTCTGTATTTAGGACCTTTTAGAATAAGTGATTTGAGATCCTCATTTTCAACTATATCAACATCACCAGTAATGACATGTTCAGCTGGACTATAGTTGTAAAAAGATGAACAACAAGAACACGTAGGTGGATTAAGTATAAGATGGTCTATATCTAAGCACTGCAAAGTTGGTTTATAATTGAAAAGTTTAGATGCAATAGTAGAAGTATATTTGTAGGAAATACTGGGTGTAGACTTTGAACTTGAAATAAGTTGGAATACACGACTGAACTTTTTTTATGACGAAGAATGTTGCTTATGTTGACGGCATATATGGTATTCCTTTGATTGTAAATTTGAGCTTAAGGAACTGGCGGCACGATTTGGAAGGAATATCATCCATGATCCGTGGTGGTTTAAAGAGCCTGTGATTGGCAACATCCATAATCATAGAGTTCAATCTATATTCAGGTGTTGAAAAATCCAAGTATAGACTAACTGTGGCTTCTTGAAATAACGTATGTAAAACTCTCAATGGAACAGAGTAGAGTTTTTTGCGAATATATCAGGATATAGGGCTAAAGGCGGGTGTGACCGGTCGATAGGGGATGCTTACTCCTCCTAGGCACCTGATCCCACCTCTGGTGTGTACAGGGGTACGTTTGCCCAATTATCTATTTTGTATTGCTTATAGGGGTTATGAGATTGATCACTGTTCGTTATCTTCATCTTTCATGTGGACCTAATTGTCTGTTGATGTAAGTTAAAAGAGAATCAAACGTGACATCATTTATACTTGGTCAATAAAATCTTACTAATATTTTCCGAAGCATTTCGGTTGTAAAAATTTGGCTGCGCGCTATGTACAAACGGTGTGTACTGACCATGAACCAAATGTCATTCGACTTAAGACAAGGTCACTTTTAAAAAAGTTTCCTTAAACCTCCATATAATTAGCATCTATAGGTCTCCTTAATGCTAGATTAATGAATTTGAACCAAGGTCATTCTGCGAAGACAAAGGGTATTTTTGGGGTGGTGGGTGGGTTGAAATGTTTGTCTAAGCGATAACTTTGTATTGGGGAGAGATCAGAACATATATTTAGCACAAATGATGTTTATGGCCAGATGGTTTTATCTGATGCGAATCGAGATCATTTAGCCAAGGTTAAGAATGATTAAAAATTTCGTCACTTGTTACTAAGATACATCAGAAACTCACACCTTGCACAAAAGTTGTGTCTAAACTTTGTGTAATGAACCTCCATCAAGATTATTTGCAATTGGTCACAGAAAGTAGAATCATAGTCTGATATGTATTATGCCCTAGTTTGGAAGGGCCTCGAGGGAGGGAGAGGGGGGGGGGGGGGTAGTCCCTTCAGAGTCTAGTTTGATTTCGAAGAGTTTACATGTGAAGAAAACATGTCACTTTTGTTTAGCTATTATTGAAAGAGCATTTTTATAAATAAACTAGTTTAATTTCCATGCTCACTGAGGTCACAATTCTACCACGGTTATTGCAAAGATCAGAGGAATGCCGCGGTCATTATTCTACGATATACATGTACCTTCCTATACGTATCAACTGATTATGAGAAAATTGATACACATCTTGCTTGCACTTCGAGTTTTTCTAATGCAAAAATAAAGTCGATGACTGATAATTCAATTTTATAACCAAAAAATCAATCAATATATGTTGTAAAAACAAATTCATAAATGACTGAAGAACATTTGTCACTCAGTATAAATCAATTGTCTGCACACCCACAGCGATACACATGTATACATGGCTTTTTTCTTGAACTGTATTCAAAGCAATTTATATAATCCGTTAACATTAAACTGAAAACTTGAAATACTTTTTCAAAATAGACTTAGAATACCTCTACCATCTCACCTTTTTCGTCAGCAAAAAACAATGTAGGCCGTTTCGAAAACTGTCATGACGTCACAGTGACCTAATTCATAGCTACATGTATTTTGACTACGGATAACTCCGTTTACCTAATCAGGATATAGGGCTCACGGCGGTGTGACCGGTCGACAGGGGATGCTTACTCCTCCTAGGCACCTGATCCCAGCTCTAGTGTGTCCAGGGGTCCGTGTTTGCCCAACTATCTATTTTGTATTGCTTGTAGGAGTTATGAGATTGATCACTGTTCGTTATCTTCACTATCCATATAGGAAAACGATCTGCTGTATATTTCAGAGCCGTAGTAGAGTACAAGTAAAGTTCTTGTTTTCGCGTACGTTAATAGCAGGATAACCAGGAGTCCCCAGTCTCGAAATGGTTTTGAAATGTAAAAGCCGAGTCTTTTATTTTTCAAAACAATTAATATTTCCCGACCAACAACAACCTGCAACATACTCGAAAACACGATCTTTATTTCTTAAGCATTTAAGTGTCCGTTGTTCATAAACTTGAGGAAATTTAACCTGTCTTCTTACCAGTAGTTTGTTGAACATCTTTGAATACAGGGGAACAAATGTCCAGGTCAATATAAACCACTGGTTGTATGTCTCTGAAAAACGTAATCTTTAAACAATAATGGGGTTCCATTAAAGAGATATATGGTGTCGGGACGAAAACAACCATTAAGTCACACTCCTGGACGTTTCCTAAACAGTGTACATAATTACTAGAATATGTATGGAGCCCTCTACTTCAGATGTACGAAATTCATTTCACCTTGGCATTGCTATACGACATGCTTTTTTAAAAATAAAGTTTATGTGCAAGTCAATAAAAATCTAGTGAAACTTGCACCTGTTGTTGAATACCTTAAAAACAGACATAATATTATAAGATTAATATTCTGATCATGAAAAAAAATTGACTTTGCCATACAACCGTGTCTCCTTTTATTTCAAATTTGATACCATTCATTCTCATGAAGGGAGAGGGTTTGTATAAAGGCTATGCCTGCTGCCCGATCCCTTCAATCTGATAGTATAAATATACCCTATAAGTGGATTGTTTTTAGCGAGACATATATTTAGCGATTTTTCCATAAAAATGGGAATATATATTGAGCGAGAGCTAATTTTAGCGACTTTATAAGTCCAAGAAAGATAACGATTACCTACGATACAGAATAAATTGTTAGCGATATTCAACTTTAGCAATCTCAATACCCTCCCTAACAATGCCAAAATTAAATCCTCGCTAAAAATTTTGCTTATACAGTAATTTAAAAATATGATCAATCTCATCAAATTTTGCGCACAAAATGAGTGCATAACCCGCATGTAACTGCAACACCCGGTACTACTTTTCATTGGAGGTCAACATCCCCTGCAACATTTAGCCACTGAAATAAAGTGTATTTTCTCTGCTATATGAATGTTATAAATCCTGCACAAAAATGACAAAGACATGGACTATAGGCCATTTTGACTTATTAGAATTCCTGCTGTTCTTGATCTGTTGATGTGAAGTTTGCATCATGCAATCATCTACCTGACAGAGAATGAAGAACACACAAACACAGTCACTGAGTTTCAATTTTTCCATTTTATTTATTTAATTTGTAGTATACAACAATACACATACATGCTGCTTCCTAGCATTGTTACATGTAGGTGTATTTGTAGTCAATAAAAAAAAAAAAAACTGGCAGCAGAGAAGATTCTGTTATTGCTTAGACAGCATGTCAAAATTCTTAATATCAGTAACTTGTACTTCAATAGTCCACACAGTACAAAATATCTGTGTGCCTTTCGTCATAGGAATCTAGATGTGTGTGAATGGATGATAATTACACATGTTAAAGCCAGGGAACAGACAGCACGAGGAGACACTCATTCACTGTGAGAGTACCATGATAATGGGCAAAATGACAGAAGTCAGATAAAACGTGTCACATTGGTTATGTAGTGTAAGTCTATGGTATAAGAAATTCAAAATTCAGTGTCAGATTAATTTCATCACTATAGTGGAAGATAATGAACCTAAAGAGATACTCAACAAAATGACAAGAGTTCAAAGGTAATCAGTAAATGAAAATTTTTATATGACGACCCATAGTGACCTTGACCTTTTGACCCCAATATCATAAGTTTTCTTCCTCTCTTAATAACGAAGCTACATTCAATCGAGAAGAAATGTGGCCTTTAGAGGATCTACAACCTTTTTCTAAGAAGTTCAGTCGTGACCTTGACCTCAAAATCATTAGAGTTCGTCATCTCTTGATAACAAAGCTACATGTAAAATATCATATCAATTGAGAAAAAGAGTGTCTACAATCTCGCTGTTACACACAAACACATTTATACTCACCAACACACAAACAGCCCCATTTTATATCCCCTCTCACAATGAATTGTGATGGGATAATAACTTATGCAATTGAGAACTTGGACCCTGAAAAGCTTAGTTTCTTATTATAAAATATTGTCGGAAAGTTTTTGTGAGATTTCATTTATGCAAGAAACCTTTCACAAGTAGTTAATTTTTACACTAACAGAGAATATTTTGTGAATGATTAATTTTACATGACTGACACAAAAAGGAAATATTGTTAGTTTACACTCCCACGAAATTAAAAATAAATATATAAAAACCTAAAATATATAAACTGGTCTACAGTAACTGGCCAAGTCTTTGTCATTATGTACTGCAACATCACTGAATGTAGTAAATAATCTTTATCATTTTGTAATATACAAAATACAAAAAAAAGATATTACACTGATCTGAAATAGTTTGCATTCTTGTGGGTTAAACAAAATTAGGGTGCTTATATTCAGTTCCTTGGGGGACTTCCTGATGTAGGGCATTATATAGGGTGAATACAGTTTCTGACGGATGGCATACACGCTCATGTCTATTTAACGATCAATTCTTGATTATATTTTTGCTCTTGTGTAAATTTAATACTTTACTGGCCATTCCTATTAGTTCATTTGTCTTTGGTAATGATTCTACCACGACATACATGTAGTTACAAATTGGACCACACCTCCTCCGACACTAAAGAGATGACACGCTGGTAGCCTAAGAGTTCAAACAAGAGGAGAGAATCTCGAGAGACCCACTGTTAGTTTAGTGTTCAGACGTAAGCCATGATACGACAGTTGAGTTTGGGCTGTTTTTAGATAGAAGTCCTGTTTTTATCAGTATTGCTGATTGGGATTTACTTATAAATGTTGACCACAATCTACTTTGAAAATACCAACAATAATATCTAATGACAAAACATGTCTATATGATATAACCATGAAATGTTCCATCTGCTTAAATGAAAGTGACAATTAATAGATAATGAAAAATAAACTTAATTTTTCTTTTCTCCACAATAGTAATATACTAGGAAAATATGCATCTGTACCATATAATAAAATAACCCTGAAAAATTAATCTGACTACCGGGTAATTGTGTATTTTACAATATCATTTCAATGTGATTCTTTTAAAAACATGACTTGAATATCAAATGTAAAATAGTTTGGTCTAATGAATAATGACTAACACGAACGGCAATAAATAATCTGTCTGAATGTGGTAAGAATATACTGCATGAGGAGTGAATGTGGTACAAGTTACACCGTGGACTCCACGGACTTCCCCTGACTACGGAACTCGTCCAACAGCACTGAACTGGCCAACTCCAGGTTCCAGTTCAGCGCTTCCAAAAGCTGTTCACAGTTTTCTCGCGTCGTCAATCCTAGTCGGAAGAGCTGTTCTGTTTTTAAGTATTTCATGGCCTCTCTTTCATCCCACGATGTCTGACATAATGCTGCATGGCATTCTTCATCAGTCACTCCCAACACGTTCTTCTGGACCAGCAACACTTTGTCCCTGGGAGATGAGGACAGGAAATTGGGTTCCACTGATTTAGCCGAGTTTGGGACTGACCGTGGTACAGTTCTATTATTGGGTTTGGATTTGCCTAAATCATTGGATAACCTCCCGACGGATTTCAGCCCGGTCATTCCAGACCAGGACAGTCTGTCACCATTCTCCAACTGAGATTTACCTAAACACTTGTTGTTGGCATACTCCACATCTGACACATTCTGATACTCAGACACGGTGTGTGGTCTCTGTTTCCTGTGGTCTAGCTGGTTCCCATCCACAGAGAACGGCCGCACAGCAGCAGTGTTTGTATGATTGTTATCACATCCTTTTGGTGGGATCAAAAAATAATGGGTTGAGCTCATTTGTTTACCATCTTGAAGAACAGGGAAAATTCTCGCTTTTTCATTTCTCTTTTTCAAAGCATCTCTTCTAGAGTCTAAACTGTTTGAAAGATAATCTCGTGGGGGTAATGGAGGGGGTTTTTCTAGGTGGTCAGATTTCATGAGGCGGGCTGTGGCTCCCACAACTGCTCCCACTTCTTCTTCCTCGTCATCAAAGTCCGAATCGAAAGAGTCCCATTCGTCGTCTGACACAGCACTAGGTGGAGCATAGAATGGATTAGCATTAGATTTGGTGGACGATGGAAGTGTGCAGACTGAGGGAGGAAAGAAACTTTTAACATCACCTGTCTCCACCTCATCTGGCACTTCATCATACAATGGCCTACTACTTCTACTACAGTTGTTGAGAGAGTTGTGTATCCTCTGTAACTTCTCATCAGCTGTACTACATTCCTCTTCATTGGGAACCTCATCATACAATGGCGGCCCTGCCACATTGCTGTAGGTCTTATTTTTTGACACACCAAAATCACTCATTGCATCATTCAACCAATCGAATGCTTTATCAGTTGTCTTATTATTGACTTTAGAATACAGTTTTTTGTCCTCTACAGGTGCATTGTTCACCACATGAATCTGACTTCCTGACAAATAAGTTCCTACATTTAGTTCATTGGTTCTAAACTGATGAAGCGGATTATTGCCTAGTTTTTCCTCTATCTGATGTCTCTTGTTTTCAAAGGACTCGGACACCTGACCATGATGCAACGGGTGAGTCTTCTCGGGTAACGAGAATGGAGCAGTCACATGATCTGGCTTGTGTTTCTCCCCGGGCGTTGTCGCAGTCTGGGGAGTGACTGGTGATGGCTTCACATTGTAATTCGACCTCAGAGAGAATTTTGTGTCAAATGGGTCAATTGGCGTGTCCACATCCTGAATCAATGGCCTATCCAGCTGCTCACAATTATCAGTCAAGGTCAGACTGTCAAACAAGCTCAAGGTATTTGGCACTGTCTTTTTTAGAGCTGTAGAAAGTTCTGATCCATCACCGAAGTCAATGAGAAGATTCTCATCACTTTGAGCAACACTTGATGATTTGTCATTTGTTTGGGGCTTTCGGTTAGCCCCTACATCTGTAATGGACTTTGGCAAGGTTGATGGGTATTTCCTCTCTGGGAGGTCATGGTCAACTTCATTGACAAACTTGGAGTAACTAAATTGCTGTCTGGCACTTAGACTTTGTGTTAGTTGGTCTGAAAATAAATTCAAATCATGTGTACATTTGTTGATGTGTTCAAAATGTGTATTTAAAGGACACATCGCATGTTTTCAAAGTATACAAAATTATAAGCATTTTTCTTTCTTATACTTATAGCAATTAATGCTAATGGTTCATTCGTCGAAATATTGCAATTATTAGCCACAATACGGATTTAAAAATTAGCCCCGATTCCATTCCAAAAATGTCTCGTTAATTAGTTAGGTAGTCATGTGGTACAGTGACGTCATATGCGACCTTCTTCGATCAACTGATAGTGAAAATAGTGTTAAGTAGTAGTAAAAACTCAGCTTTTAGTGGTCTAATTTATTCACCATGGACACAATTTATTTCGATGTTGACAAATTTCCCGAATGTTATATGTTTTAGCCACTAGTGCATACGAATAGCGATGTAAATACCCAAAATGTAGCGAGGAAAGCGAGTATGAAAGCGGCAATTGCGAGTAAATTATAATATTTACGTGGATCGCTGTCTAAACACTATTTTGTAATCTTATTCTTTTAAACATCTGTAATTGGCATTGTTTTTCTTCTTCTTTCAAATAAACAGTGTAATTATTATTTATTTTTGGATTAGACAAATTATGATTCATTTCATCATTGACAACTAGGCCTACTTAGTGTCACAGGTGCATTTCGAAAATAAATAAAAATTACAATAATCATGTTTTTGATTGCCCTCTAGTGTGATGAACTTAGACCAACGGTGTTCAAATGCCATCAGCCCAGAACTGAAAAAGTCAGGGTCCTTGATAAAACATGTATTGAAACAAAGCATGAAAATTGTGACCGTCTCGGTCAATCGGAAATGGGATAGGTTGGTTACTTATTGACTCGCCCTCGTATATATAGAAAACAAGATCAGTAGGTTTAGGCATGAAAAGAATTAATTTTGTTGAAAAAATAAAGAAGTTTAGAAACATCGGATGTGTCCTTTACGGACACTTGCTAAAAATAAAAAATTGGATGCATTGGTTGATAATATATTTTTTGGCTTATTCTGGCTGTAATTAGTACAACTATTAAATTCCTATAATATTAGGAACTTGTATATTTTTTATGATGATAAAAATTGTGATATATTGCCCCTCCCTACATAACTCTACACAAAGTTTTCATTTTACTTAAAAAAACCCATAAGTTTAGTATCCATTTTCATCATTTTTGAAAAAAAGTTTTGTTTTACCAAGTAGCCTTAAATATCCTCTCAGATTTTGTGTAAATTCGAAAACCTGATTTCTCTCTAGATTAGTTTACAATAACACTCAAAATACATTTGTTTTCATTCAATGACAAAATAGGAATAACTCACTCTTTCTAATGTGTTTAGAAACTGTGTCAGGTTTGTGTAGATCTGGGGGTTCCATGGGGTTCCTTAGATACACTCTGTAAGACATTAGTAAGATGAAATTACCCCCGGTGTTCTCTTTGAAAAGTCACTATAATCAGCTGACTTCTATTGCAGCTCTATCAGTTAAAATGTAATAAAAGTAAACAGATAGCTCCATAGCATTTCTCAAGACAGAGAAACAATAACAAAAGATGTAAACTGAGAGGCCCATGGGCCACATTGCTCACCTGAGTCAACTTGGCCAATATTCAAAGATTTTCTCCGTATATTCACATGTAAAACTTTTATCCCTATTGTGGCCCCAACCTACCCCCAGGGGCCATGATTTTTACGATCTGCATTATGTCAGGAGGCTTTTACTTTCCTGGTCCAGTGGTTCTTGAGAAGAAGATTTTTAAAGAGTTTCCCTATATATTTGTATGTACAACGTTGATCCCCTATTGTGACCCCATCCTACCCCTGGGGGTCATGGTTTTAACAAACTTGAATTTGCACTATGTCAGGAAGTTTTCACGTAAATTTCAGCTCTTCTGATCCAATGGTTCTTGAGAAGATTTTTAAATAAACCCACCCTATTTTTGTGCTTATATCCCCTTTGAAAGGGCCAAGCATTTGAACAAACTTGAAAGCCCTTCACCCAAGGATGCTTTTTGCCAAGTTTGGTTGAAATTGGCCCAGTGGTTCTGGAGAAGAAGTAAAAAATGTAAAAAGTTTACAGACAAACAGACAGACAACAGGTGATCAAAAAAGCTCACTTGAGCTTTGAGCTCAGGTGAGCTAAAAATATTTCATACATTGAAATCTTATGACAGTGTCATTATATCATATGCAACTACTAATTCAGTGACGAACCATCTTAAACAATTTACATACAGTACTCGTGTAAATGCAAACAGCCGATTGAAGCGATGCTTACTCATCAATGGCTGCCGGATCTCCCCAGGATTTCCCTCCGGGATCCCCATGACCAGTGTGAATGAAACTATTCTTCAGAGGTGTGCTGATGTCATTTCCTGTAGAATAAAGCACTGCATAAATAACCTAAAGTCCATGAGTTACGAAAAAACAAGCTGCCAATGAAATATAGCACAAAAAATATATGTGCAAGTACTAATACAATTGTCAAGAAATCTTCAAAATTAAAGCTATAATTAAATCAAAAATTAAAGCTATAATTAAATCAAATTGCCCTGTTTTCCTGAGCACTGACATTCACCTTCTTCATTTTTAATACATTTACATGGACCCCTTAGTGACAGAGTACTATGTCATCATTTTCCACACTAAATCTAAATCTTCCCATAAATACTTGGGCAAGTCAATAAGTAACAAGCTTATCCCATTTCCGATTGACTGAGACGGTCACGATTTTCATGTCTTGTTTGAATACATGTTTTATATCTGGGTACAAAATTGCATGCGTATCGAGTCATTTTTTAATAAGATATTGAATAGCAAACATGGCTAGTGATGCAAAGGCATGCTTTTCATCTAAAGTTGAATACTGTGCTATAATTCAGTACTTGTATTTAAAAGGTAAAACAGGCAAGGAAATACACAGCGAGTTAGCCGATGTTTATGGGTCTTCTGCACCATCTTATGCTCAGGTTAAATTCTGGGTAGGGGAATTCAAACGTGGTAGAACGTCTTTAGAAGATGAAACCATGTCTGGACGCCCACTGGATGCCACCGACGAAGAAATGTGTAAGAAAGTTCGGGATCTGGTATACTCCGATAGGCAAATTCAGGTGGAAGAAATAGCGCAGGCATTAGACATTTCACATGGCAGCGTTTCAACAATCTTACATGATCGTTTAAGTATGTGCAAGCTAACAGCCCATTGGGTCCCCAAATTCCTTAGCGATGAGCAAATGGCAACCAGAGCATCAGTATGCAGCCCCTTGTTGGAGCGTTTGAGGTCGAAAGATGATTTTATTTTGCATCTGGTGACTGTAGATGAGACTTGGGTTCATTATTATGAGCTAGAGAATAAAGCTCAGAGTCGTCAGTGGGTAGGGCCTGGGTCCCCAAGGCCAAAGAAGTTCAAGACGCAACCATCTGCTGGCAAGGTGATGGTCATAGTATTTTGGGGTGCAAAAGGCATTAGTATGTTGAACTTTTTACCCAAGAGAAGTACAATAAGTGGAATGTACTATGCAAACTTGCTAGACCAGCTGAGAACTGCCATACGTGAAAAATGCTGAGGTAAACTGTTTTGCTGCAACAGGACAATGCGAGAGTCCACATTTGCAAAGTTGCAATGGATACTATAAAGCGAAACGGGTATGAATTAATACCACATCCTGCCTATTCGTCTGACCTAGCTCCTAGCGACTTCTTCCTTTTCCAAACATGAAAAAGGATATCCGTGGACATCATTTCCAGTCTGAAGAAGAAGTCGTGACGGCAGTTGAGGAGTGGGTTAATGGAAAGCACCCGGACTTTTTCAGTTCTGGGCTGATAGCACTTGAACACTGTTGGTCTAAGTGCATCACACTAAAGGGCAATTACATCGAAAAAGAAGAGGTGGATCTCAACCGGAAATAAGTTTGACTGGTTACTTATTGACTCACCCTCGTTCAAAATTATACTAAGTCCATGTACCAGTGCTGTACTATTTCTCAATGTGGAAATTGAAATCCATAATTATTTAACTACCTCCAAGGGCAATAACTCTGTTAAACTAAGTTTTTTCTCTGGTTTTATAACATTTCAAATATTCAGCTCCTATTCTATATGATAGTGCAGAAACCACTTATGGCAAAATTACCACTGGACAGAACATGTATGTCCTGACCATTTCACAGCAATGGAACAAAATAATCTGTGGATAGTGAAAAAAGTTAAATTTTCAAATACCCAAGTGTGATAACTCTCCTAAAACTATATCAATTTCAACAAAATCTGAAAGTCAAAGTTTTACAACCACTCACTATCAATCAGTGCAATACCTAAAGAGTAAAGACACAGTGAAAGTGACTGCAAAAAACTTCTATCATAAAATCACATAGGAAGAAAACCAAAGCCCTAGATGAGACTGTACAACTCCTGACTGTGAGGCCCTGCAGGCTATACAACCTCTGACTGTGAGACTGACCTGCCAGTTTACGCTGAGGATCAACGCAGTGTCGAGGGAACGTCCCGACTTCACAGGTCGTCTTGTTCTGACCCCTCCACCAGTAGCAATCAGGCCTACATAGAAATGTTTAAATCACAGGACAATAACATTAAAATGGATAAAGGCTCCCTTACACCCCTCTAGCAACTGTTAATGATATAATGCTGTCTAATGAAAAATATCACTGCATTGTACATAGCTTACAATTCTAATTGTTGATGATATCAGTCAATATGAGTTCTCATACAACTGTATCACTTAGTAAAACTTTTTGTGTTATTAAGCACGTTTACCGATATCCTTATTATCAAACAGGGTTGCTTTATGATCCTAATGTCTGACTGAATATGTTGATATAAATACATACACACACACAATACATACCTTCCATCTATTACGGTCACCATATCACCCTCCGATATCCCTATATGTCCCTCCTCTGTAAATCCAGTTATAACTTTCATGTCCTGTGGCTTGATCTACGAATAGCAGATTTATACAACATTTATCACAAGCCATTATCACAGTAGTTTGACTATACATATACTTATGATGCATAAAGAAATGAATTCATTCAATAATAGTGTATCTTAGAGTGACAAGTAATTTGGGGTGGAAAAAGCATGTGGGTCTGAAAGCATTTTTTTTTTTACACACTATGAAAAACAACACTGATTGATCTAAATTATAAGTGGTTTTGTAAGAAATCCAGTTTCAAAATCATGATGGAATATATAATACCATATAATGTTATTTTTAATTTTTTGGATATCACCAATTTTGCGAAAATACCCCCAAACACTGTTATTTTTTATGTGCGCAGTTAGTTCTTTGTTTGCATTTTCCAAGTCGAATTTTAGAGTTATAAAGTTTAACTTTTATACAGAACAGACATGACCGTTACGTATGTCATCACTCCACAAGTTAACAGGTGTGTGTACAGTGATAACACCTGGCCACCGTTTAAGATAATTAGTACTACACTTGAGATGGTGAGTTTCTACTCAGTGAGTTATTCATATCTTGTAAGAAATGGTACACACTTGATGTAATTTTTATGCGAATTTAATTGTTTGCGATTCAAAAACGCTTGCAAAGACAGCAAAAATTGGATTATCGCGAAAAAAAACCTTATACTGTACGTAGCTGATTAATGAGTTATCTCCCCCTTTTTAATTTCATTACCAACACCAGGACTACAAATGGTTGAAAAATCAATGCATTAGAATGACAAATAAGATTTAGGTTAATTGTTACAAGCAAATTTCAGAAATGTAGAGAGGACACACATGTATATGTATCTGACTCTTTTCCACAAGTCCCTACCTCACAGAGAAAGTCTTTAAGGGCCTGAAAGGTGGGCCTGTCCTGTGGTTTGAGAGCCCAGCACTGCGTCATCAGGGCGTATGTATCGATAGGACAGTGATCTGGCTTATGCAGCCTCTCACCCTCCTCAATCTTCTGTAAGATCTACAATATAAGCAATATCAACTTAACAAAATTTTAATATATATCCTCAAGAAAAAAAGCAATCAAAAATACTTCTTTCCAACAAAATCAAACACATAAAAACACCTTTATAGCGAAGTGCTGGAGATGAACAATTTTGATTCATTTTAAACAAAATTTGTTATATTCAATAAGTTTAAAAAGAGGCCCATGGGTCACATCGCTCACCTGAGTAACCTTGGCCCGTATTTAAAGATTTTCCCTATACATTCGCATGTAAAACTTTGATACCCATTAGTGGCCACAACCTACCCCCGGGGGCCATGATTTTAACAAACTTGAATCTGCACTATGTTAGGAAGCTTTCATGTACATGTAAACTTCTTTGGCCCAATGGTTCTTGAGAAGGAGATTTTTAAAGATTTCCTCTATCTATTTGTATGTAAAACTTTGATCCCCTATTGTGGCCCCATCCTAACCCCATGAACCATGAATTTTACAAACTTGAATCTGCACTATGTCAGGAAGCTTTCATGTAAATTAGTACTTTCCTAGCCCAGTGGTTCTCGAGAAGAGTATTTTTAAAGATTTTCCCTACATATTTGTAGGTAAAACTTTGATCTCCTATTGTGGCCCCACCCTATCCCCAGGAGCCATGATTTAACAAACTTGAATCTGCACTATGTCAGGAAGCTTTCATGTACACTTGTACTTTCCTAGCCCAGTGGTTCTTGAGAAGGGGATTTTTAAAGATTTTCCCTATATATTTGTACGTAAAACTTTAATTAATCCCCTATTGTCTCCCCTTTGAAGAGGCCATGGCCCTTCATTTGAACAAACTTGAAAGCTCTGCACACAAGGATGCCTTCTGGCCAAGTTTGGTTATAATTGGCCCAGTGGTTCTGAAGAAGAAGTTGAAAATGTAAAAAGTTTACAGAAAAACGGACAGACAACGGACAACTGGCGATCAGAAAAGCTCACTTGAGCTTTCAGCTCAGGTGAGTTAAAAACTTAGACAGGGAATGAAATTCACTTCGCTATATATGTGAATTCATTATAAACATGTTTGTTGTAACGAAGTTTTACTGTATTGAAAATCAGAGATGTGTATTGATGGAAACATACCTGAGAACCATTGAAACCCATCCAAGGTTCTGCAGCATACGTAAACATCTCCCATAATGTCACCCCAAACATCCAGACGTCACTAGCATGGGAAAATTTACGAATTTTCAGGCTCTCGGGTGCACACCTACAACATTTAAAATCCGTGAACAAAATATGCAGATCATGGGAGATTTTGAATATACAGAATGTTGATTATAATCTTATTCTTCAAATTTCACATTACTGTGAAATCACATATTCATGGGGTCAATTTCCGTGGTCTGAGAAAAAACATTTTTTCCAAGGATCTTGATTTGGTTTTTTGTTCTCTTTCTAGTGAATCACGGTTCTTGTTTTCAAGGAGTATTTAAATTTGTGGTTGTAAATATATTAAAACAACAAAATTAAGACTCATCACACAAGTGAAAAGCCTGTATCATTTCCCTTACCTTTAAGAATCATGTGTTGTGCACAGCTTTTTAAAAAAGAAATTCTAACTCCGAAAGTGGGAGTTGCATTCAGTTTATAGAACCAAAAGAATCCTCCCTTTTTCAGATTTAAGTTTAGGTGAGAAGTGACCATTCACATTGTCATAGTTTTCATGATACTTCTGTAAATATTGTCAGAGGTTTAATCATATTAGTTGTGTGCTAAATACATAGCAATCACATACAAATTAACACTTATTTAATAACTAATTAAATTTTTTTAAAAATATTTTCTCCTTGTTTACTGTAATGTCTGCCACCGTTGTCTAAACTTGTGGTTGGCCCGTTGAAACCTACTAAATTATAGCTAGTATCCATATGACAGTTCAGCAGTAAATCAAAAGGGAGGCAAGTACAGTCAGCAAGATGAAGAGAAATTTATCCTGTCTGTTTTTTCATAATTATCATATATCTATCATGTATTCTCTAACTATTGAATCCGTGTTAACTAATTTCTTGAAATCAATCAGTAATATAATTCATGTAAACGTCTGCAATAAGTAATCAGTAATATAATTCATGTAAACGTCTGCAATAAGTACGTAACTTCCGTTCATGTTACTATCACTGTCATCATAATTTCGTTTTCAATTACAACTGGTCATAGTAGTTTAGCGGTAAAGCATTTGCTATGTAACCAGGAGGTTGTGAGCTCAAGCTCTGCTTGTGCTATGGTCATGTAAAACATAAGATGTAAACATAGGTAGTGATTGCTCCTTTGCTAAATGTTTGGCATCTAGAAGTTAGAATCATGGGTCTTTCCGATATGACCTTAAAACAGAAGGTGTTGATGATTCTGATTTAAGAAATTTGCACACTTATTTCATCATTTATTTTAGATGCACAAAATACGTCTGACGAAGGTTTTTTACAGGATATTTTTCCAAGTGGAGGATGTGCACTCTACACGTGTGCGTACAATACATGATACTTTATGGTGTGTGTTGTCTGAAATCTGTATAATTTACCTAGAAATCCTTCTACATTGATAGATGAATGAAAATATACTAAATCCTTGTATCACATACCACCTATATAGATCAGAACATATTAAATGCTTGTATCACATATCACCTATATAGATCAGAACATATTAAATGCTTGTATCACATACCACCTATATAATATAGATCAAAACATATCAAATGCTTGTATCACCTACCATCTATATGTGGATATAATTTTAAATCCTTTTATCACATACCAAGCAAAGGGAACTTTCTTCTGCTCTGACATGGTGTAGTGGTCCTCCTGATTTGACAATGCCCTCATCAAACCAAAGTCTCCTATCTTCACCTGAAGAAATGAAGACACAAGCTATTCCATCATTAATCTGACTATTCTGTCATTAATCTGACTATTCTGTCATTAATCTAACTATTCTGTCATTAGTCTGACTATTCTGTCAATAATCTGACTATTCTGTCATCCATCTGGCTATTCTGTCATTAATCTGACTATTCAGTCATTAATCTGACTATACTGTTATCAATCTGACTATTCTGTCATTAATCTGACTATTCAGTCACTAATCTGACTATTCTGTCAATAATCTGACTATTCTGTCATCCATCTGGCTATTCTGTCATTAATCTGACTATTCTGTCACTAATCTGACTATTCTGTCACTAATCTGACTATTCTGTCAATAATCTGACCATTCTGTCATTAATCTAACTATTCCGTCATTAATCTGGCTATTTTGTCATTAATCTGGCTACTCTGTCAAGAAATTTTGTGGATCTATTGAATTCAAACTTTTGTTCATACAAATCAATTCTAAATTAAGTATGCCAATAAAATTTCCTAGATATGTGACTCTATATAGCGGTTACCTGTGTAACACAGTCAGCTGTCACTGAATTTCATACCACCCTATTTTACCCTGCCTTCATCAGCCAATTCGACTTGTCACATGACCCACATTTGGAGTTTATATTACGCATGTACAATTAGATAATTTCTGAATGTGCTCAATTAAGAGTCACCTCTCTATAAGGTCAATTTGACAGGTGTTGACGAGTTCCCACAGGTGACCATGATATACAGGTTTGACTGTAACTGAATTTTATCATACCCTCTGTGGCGACGCCAGTAATACATTTCGACAAGCAAGATCTCTATGAATGAAGTGCTTGGATTCTAAGAAGCTCATTCCATTGGCTATCTGTATAGCATATTCACAGAGGGTGGATATCAGCACAGCTGTGTGCTCCTTCCTGAGGTATTCTAATAGAGACCCAACTGGGGCTAACTCAGTTACCTGAAAACAAACACAGTCAATCAGTAAAAGCAAGACGAACTCACGAAAAAATCAACAGATTCTAAATCAAATTTAATCATTAATTATTGCATTTACTAAAATGACCAGGAAATACACATTATTCCTAATTTGATATATTTACAATAACTATATTTCCTTGGTTAAAAGTGAATTCCCAAAGAAAATTTTCACTATTTATATTTCATTCACCCCCCCCCCCCCCCAAATAAATCTCCTGAGGTCTTTTCTGGATTAATTTCTTTCAAATAAAAAACACTGATCTTAATACTGTTCACAGTATCTTCTAATAATTATAGAATACGTCTTTGATCATCTATTGCAGAAATATGACAATTTTAACATATGAACTCTTATTCTTTATATAATTAAATGTAAATTTTCGCAAAATGAATAAAAAAAAACCCAACAAACCACCACACCTAACTTTGTGATTAGATTTTCTAATCTCTGCAATAGTTTGACATAAAGTTATGACAGCAGCTGCTAATATTGCCAAGATTGATCACCACTGCCAGTGAAGGGCTGCAACATTTAGGCCTATGCTCGGCGCTTATGACCTTAGAGCAGGGAGGGATCTTTATCGTGCTACACCTGCTGTGACATGGGACCTCGGTTTTTGCAGTCTCATCCGAAGGACCGCCCCATATAGTCGCCTTCTACGACAAGCAAGGGGTACTGAGAACCTATTCTAACCAGGATCCCCACAAGCTAAGATTAAAAACATTTATTTGATCGAATTTTTAAAAAAAAAAGCCTTAATTTACTAAGAGCTATATTACAGACATGACTTTTATATAAAGCTTTTGTTAGGGCTCTTTCTTTGATGTATGTACTGAAACCCACGAAATATTGAGACAAAGAGTGTTACTTACCATCATTAGCGGTGAGGACAGCACAATTCCGTAGAGATGGATTAAGTTTGGGTGATTCAGGCTGTGCATAGCATTCACTTCTTTAACAAAGTCCTCGAATGCCCCAGGCTGAGCAAGGGCATCTGCTCTTAAAACTTTGACAGCCACTTTCTTCTGTAAGGACAAAGTACATGTATTTATCATACACTGACAAAGTACATGTATTTATCATACACTGACAAAGTACTGGTATGTATCATACACTGACAAAGTACTGGTATGTATCATACACTGACAAAGTACTGGTATGTATCATACACTGACAAAGTACAGGTATTTATCATACACTGACAAAGTAAAAGTATTTATCATACACTGACAAAGTAAAAGTATTTATCATCCACTGACAAAGTACTGGTATTTATCATACACTGACATTCATTTTCTGGAGATCACAAGATAATTTGAAGATTAAATGCTTCATAAAGCAATTACACATTCTCTTCCATGTTGATGACATAAACTACTTCACTCAATACAAATACTTTATAATACAGACAATGTCAATTGTGCTAAATCAAAATCCCAACAAGTTCTATACTATAATATCAAAATAGCCCTCTCATGTTTAAGGAAAACACTCTGTTAGACTTTCCAAATAATACTTGTGACGTTTCTTAAAACATGAAGTGCATCATTACACTCTGGGTCATCATGTGATGGTAACCACAGTAACCACAGGAAATAGAAAGCCTTCAATTAACAAACATTTCAACGAATCTAACCAGATCAGAATTTTCATTGACCTATCGTAAGGACTGATGTTGATTGCTTCAAGTACCCTCCTTCACTAAAACTGATGAATGAAGCTGCAATTCTTTCTGTGTAAACACACATCACGAAGCTGATGAATGACTTACCTTGCGACCACTAGGGGTGGTCCATTCACCCTCCCGGACAACTCCGAATGATCCATTACCCAGCTTCCCCCAAAGCATCAGTTGTTTCTGATTGATGAGACAGGTCAGCGACTGTTCGCCTGAGTGGCGTGAAGAGGAGAGCGGTGACTTCACAGAATCTTCTGTCATCCTTTTGGCCGTTCCTGATAAAATCTGCAAAACGGCAAATGTCAAACTCCAGCATACATTTTATCTTCAACATTTAACAGATACAATAAACTTGGTGTACAATGTATGTGTGTGTGTACATGCATGTGTAGTAATTAGTTCCCTACTTACATGCAACATTGTGCCTATGATGAAGCTTTGAATTTTGCAAAAGAAATTGCAGATATTGTAAATGACTTATATTTCATGAGATTTCATTTCCACAATCTCGCTTTCAGAATTTATCAGCCAGACATCATTTTTTGTAAATGTCTGATTTGTTCATTGCCATACACATGTACATACAAAATTAATCAATGAAAACTTTATTTTCACCTAATAGCAACATCAGGAATTTGAATGAGAATAAAAATTTTATGAATAAAAAGTTCATACCATTTGAAAAGACTGGAAATTACATCTATCAAATGATCTTTTGGGGGACCGTATGAAATAAGACAATGATGAGCAGGAAGCCTTACTTTGTCCAGAATCTTTGGTTTTTTGCTGGCTTTCTTTTTCTTTACAGCATCGAGCAGACGTCGGATGGCTGGCTTTCCCATGCCAATCTTCTCCAAGTCCTCTGTTTTAACATACTCAAAGTGAGAGAGCCTGAAATGATACAATCCACTACAAACTGTTGTTGACACTCTCTCTGGCCTACACTTTTCTGTGGCATTCAGACATCACGTCTTGACTATCTTAAATCAATTCATTATAAGCCTAGAGGAAGCCACCTATTTTGACCCTGAAATCAGACCAGAGGACTGAAGTATCCAATATCTACTAATCTTAAACCCTAAAGTGCAATTAAATTTTCATTTTATGATGCAAGATTAAATGAGCTATAAACTCCATTTATGTGAGAGTAATCGGACTTCAGCAAAAACACAAGGACTTAAGTTGGTTCCAAGTGTTACATAATACCTCACCAATCCCCTAGTGTTGGGGTTTACACATGCAAACTCTCGTCACCTGCCTCTTTGGTACATTACCTTACATAATTACCTGGAGCTTGACAAAGGTGTAAATTAAAGGTAACAGTCACAAGCTTTCATGAAGCATCCATATTGTGTAATGTGGCCCCAAAATCACAGGAAAAGCCTGTCCTGCCCCAATATTACACACCTGTGTCCAGCCAACAAAATGATCCCTCTGGAGTCAGTAATACTCTTAACTATTTATAAAAGTCAATGGAGAACACCTGTTTGATATAAGCCATTTCCAAATATAAGATTTTTTTCAACCTTGATCTAAGAGCACTGAAATGAATGTAAATTTTCTTAGTAATTTGTCTGAATGCAGAGAGATGTGGCCTATTAAATTCTGTTTACAAACAGATGTGTTTTTAAAAAGTCTATCCTTGTGACATATATATCTATACCTCCCCTGTCCACCCACTCAGAGGATAGGTCCCCAGTGTTTACACCTGATTAAGTGATTAATGCATGGTGATTTCAGACAGCCCATTTATACAGTCCAGTGGCCCTTGGCTAGACATTAAAACATATGATGCATCTCCATTTAATCATTCAAATCAACTGTAAAAATGTATCAGTAGCAAAATATTTGAAGAATAGCTCAGTAAATCTAACAGGATTAAACGTTCATATGTTCACTTAAACTGTCGGTGCTCTTCTCCTGCACCTTTAAATACATGTAGACCCACAATGACCTATTTTGAAAGATTTTTTATTTTATTTAGATTGCTTAAACTATACCAAATCAAACCATTAATCTTTATGATAGCTCTATAATTTAAAAAAAGATTAAAGACAAATTTCAAGCAATATGAAATTTGCATTTCATCATTATCAAAATAGCAATGTTTTGTGATATTAATCCTTGTTCACATAACCATTATCAAACACAAAAGAACACATACAGGTTTTGTATAAGATTTCCTCTTGATATCTTTAGAGAACAATTTAAACAAAGACAAAATTAATTTTAAAGTAAATGGTCTTCTTAGTCAATTCAATTCTAACTATTGTGTAAGATTAACAGATTCCTTCAGTAGTACGAGTGTGGAATTGATAAATTCCACCAAAGAGACAAGATGAGCAGCTGTAGAATGAGGCGACGCTGAGTCATTAGGACTCCTAAAGGGAAAACCCTGTTCCAGAGGTAGGATTTCCTAATCCCACTAGAGTAAACAATGAAGGATTAATTTCTCACATTTCTCCCCACAGTTTAGTTGACTTCTGGAACTTTGGGATAGTTCAAAATATTCAAGAGGTTTTCAAAACAATTCAAAATTATCAACATCTAACTGCATTTTTAAGTCACATGTACACAGTCACACCAATACTAACTGCCATATATAACAAAACTTTATCTGTGTCCAAAGTAATATGAAATTCTTTCCTCTTGTCACTTTAGAAAGCAAACACCGGGGAAGGGGGGGGGGGGGTGTTCCCTTGTACAGCATGAAAATCCACATTTGAAATAAGGAAACAAAAAGGATGCTAGTGCACGAATGTTATCACATGACAATTCATGCGAATTCTGTATTTCTTTCACATTCATGCATCAAATAGGGTGGTCTTTGCATGTACGTACATGTACGTTCTGATAAAAAAAATAAATGTTACACAATAAGCACTACTCACTGCGTAACTTGAAGTTCGTCCCGTAACTTGGAGAAGAATTGTTCCAGCTGTACTTCCGTGAGGAGATCATACAACCACTCTCTAGAATCATCCTCCTCCATCGTGGTCACGGAATCTCCGGGCAGAGTCACTGATACAACAGTTAGGTGTGGGGGGTGGTGATTTGAATTTTAGCCCATGATTTCTGAGGCTGCCACGAAGCCCTAGCGTGTGTCGACAACACAATATTTAATGACATAATATAGTCTGTATTTCCTCATGTAAACATTTGTTCAATCACTTTCCACAAGTCACAGCTTTCCTGTGTATAGATTAAGGCTTTCCGGTTTCAATGTTTTCAAGGAGATTCATGACGCCCTGCAAAATAATTAAAAAATGTTCAAGCTATGAATGAGAAGATTTTAGTCCTGCACCTTGTACTACACCCAGTCCCATGTACTGCAATGTGTCGTACACGAAACTGAGACAAACATGTACAAGCCAGAAATACCGAGAAATACAAAACACTTCAAGAAGTTCACTCTAAAAACCTTTGATGTTTGCATCACAGAAGGATTCTAATTTCCTGTTCCTCTGCTACTAGTGGTTTAAGAATCTTATTTAAGACAAATATAAACAATTTACAGGAAATTTATTCCTTGCTGGAAGGAGTGAATGTTATATTTTAAATATGGCCCCCATTAACATAATAATCAACCCTGCTATCTCTGCTACATTTTATAATTTGGTCCTCGGCACATCTAGAGGGCACACTCTACTCTGTCACAGATGTAGGTACAGATGTGTGAGTGTGTGTTTACTTGTTATGAGGACAATTCAACAAGCAATAATACTGTTGAGGGCAATTCACCAAGCTGTTAAGATTCCTATAAATCTATGGGACTTCACTCATTGGAGATATAACAGTCTGACAATAGACACACTGCTCACATGAGTACATGTAGTACATGTAGCAAGATAAAAATAATATTCATGTGTTACACCAAATTATATATAAATAAAATTATTTGGGACAATATATGCATTTTGATACTCTAGTAAAAATATTCTACCATAAAATTAGCTACATGCAGGCACATCAAAGTACAATACTCCCCATGCCAACGGCTAATGTTTGGTTTAGATTGGATAAAAGCAGTAATATTTAGAACTACAAGATTCTGGTAATGATCGAGTTCCACAGTTTTGCAGATTCATGATTTTAAAAGGATTTCAGCCCATATGTTGCTGAATCAACTTTTTGGTAAATCCGCTGTTTTCATGTATCTAAAAGAATATTGTGTTTCTTAATTTGGATAAAATCTTGTAGGTAGGTTAGACATTGTTTGTTAAAAATCTCAAAACATTCTAAGGCCATTGTTCTCATGCATCTGAGTTCAAGATAGGGTAATTTTAAATTTTGATGAAGTTACTTGTACAAATTTCTATTAACATCGTATTTGAAACAAACTAGATGTGTCAGCACGACACGGATGCCCCCGCCTGCAGTAAAGTCAAATGTAGGACATCCATTGAATGTGGTATTCAGAAATTGTATTTTACACGCATTTAGTACAATGAAGAACTCAACAACAATCCTTTATATATTCTAACAGCCATAATATAAATATATACTTTATAAAATTTTCTTCTGACAGTATTTTTCTACGTTAAAGGGGCACAACTCCATAAAAAAAATAATCAACAAACTGAAACAAAACTCAAACTCGATCTGTTTAATACACATCAATATACATGATACGTAACTGCATACAAAAAATCAACTCAATATCTCGAGGCGTTTAGATGAAAAGTTTTAAACAAGAGGCCCAGGGGCCTTATAGGTCACCTGAGTATCATGTAACAACCTTCCAATGTTTGAATTAGGTTTGTGTTTAAATATAAGAATTTTACTTTTGGATGGAAGAAACATTGAATAGCTATGTGGTCAGCCCCGCCTTTGCACCAGAACCCCTGACCCAGGGGCCATAAATTTCAGTTTTGAAAGAAGCATCCTTGATCATTATCATACTATTAGTTTGTCTACTTAATACCCAGCAGCAGAGGAGAAGATTTTCAAAGAAATAAAATGCATTTTCACTATATGATCAATAGGGCCCCACCCTAATACCAGAACCCCTGATCTAGGGGCCATGAATTTCACAATTTTGAAAGAGGCATCCTTGCTCATCATAACCATGCTATTGGTTTGTCTACTTAATACCCAAGGACAGAGAAGAAGATTTTCAAAGAAATAATGCATTTTCACTATATGACTTATAGAGCCCCACCCTAGCACCAGAACCCCTGATCCAGGGGCCATGAATTTCACAATTTTTAACAAGAAGTATTGTGAGCAATGCTCACTAAGAATACCTCCCGCTTACCCCAATCTCCCAAAGGGTGTTGGTAATAGGTATAAACTACCTCTTTTCTGAGTGTTGCTACTTCGATGTCCAGTGCGCATGACCTTTGACCTTTTGACCCCAAAATCGATAGGGAACATCTTCATCCCATGGGTAGTCCATATGTTTGATATGGTGATTGTAGGTGGAAAGGATAACGCTTTAGAGCCCGGAAACCATATTGCTACTTCAATGTCCAGTGCGCTTGACCTTTGACCTTTTGACCCCACAATCGATAGGGAACATCTTCACCCCATGGGTAGTCCATATGTTTGATATGGTGACTGTAGGTGGAAAGGATAACGCTTTACAGCCCGGAAACCATATTGCTACTTCAATTTCCAGTGCGCATAATTATAATGACCTTGTGCTTGACCTTTGACCTTTTGACCCCAAATCAATAGGGAACATCTTCATCCTGTGGGTAGTCCATATATATGATATGGTGACGGTAGGTGGAAAGGATAATGCTTTAGAGCCCGGAAACCATTGCGTCTACAGACGGACGGGACAACCCGATTCCAGTATACCCCCCACAACTTGTTGCGGGGGGTATAAAGAGGCATCCTTGCTCATCATTACCATGCTATTAGTTTGTCTACTTAATACCCAGAGACAGAGAAGATTTTCAAAGAATTTCTACATTTTCACTCTATGACCAATAGAGCCCCACCCTAACACAAGAACCCCTGCCCCAGGGGCCATGAATTTCACAATTTTGGTAGAGGGCTCAACGCTCATTATAATTATGCCCACAGTTTGGCTTCTTGATGTCCAGGAGTAAAGAAGAAGATTTTTTAAAATTACACTCATTTTGATGGTTTTTGCCCCACCCCTCAGGCCCCAGGGGGGCAGGGACCACGAATTTCACAATTTTTGTTCCCCTCCACCCACAGATGCTATATGCCAAAATTGGTTGAAATTGGTTCAGGGGTTTCAGAGAAGAAGCTGAAAATGTTCAAATGTTAACGCACGACGACGGACAAAAACAGATAGCAATAGGTCACCTGAATGAATTCAGGTGACCTAAAAACTGGCCATATAAACAGTAAATGTTCTATGTTAAAGGAGCAAAACTCCATAAAAAATCAACAAACTGGAACAATTTAACTCAAACTTGATCTGTAAGTGATTAATATACACCTGCCTACGAAAAATCAATTCAATATCTCAAGGCGTTTAGAAAAGAGTCAGGAAAACTGGTCCTAGCATTAATTTTTCTATGTTAAGGGGCACAACTCCATAAAAAAAATCAACGAACTGGAAGATTTGTAACTCATCAATATACATCTGTACACAAAAAACCAATTCAATACAACAAGGTGTTTAGAAATGTAGTTCAGAAAACTAGCAGGCCTGGAGGTTATAAAACTTTTACTGTACTCATACTCAAACATGTTTGTTTTGAGTACAACTCAGGGCAAGCTCCGAGCATACTCGAAAACTCTTGAGCATGTACTCCTATTGAGTATGAGAATAATTTTATAAAAGTTTCAGAGCCTTCACTTTTGAGTATGCGTATGATTTAGAGCACAGAGTTCGAGTTTGAGCATGAAAACGTGCTCAAAAAACTTTTATAACCTCCAGGCCTGGTTGTGACAGTAATTTTTCTAAGTTAAAGGGGCACAACTCTATCAAAAATCAACGAACCAGAACAAAATTCAAACTCATCTGTAAATCATCAATATAAACCTGCATGCAAAAATCCAATTCAATATATCAAGGCATTTAGAAAACTAGGTTTTGTGGGAGGGCAGAAGAACACAGGGATGGACAAGTGTAAAACTATATGCCCGAACACTTTGTGGCGGGGGCATAAAAACTGAAGCCCTTTCACAATTTCCCCCAATTTTCTTGTTTCTCTTACATCACAAAAATGCCAGACTAGTGGACAGTAGTTGAAGTTTGACATGATGAAAGTTTGATATATTATTAGTTTTCCTAAGTTTGTAAGATGTACACCTATTCTTTTAAGGGCATTAAGTTGCTGAGAAGCCCCCCCCCCCCCTCCCCCTCCCCAGATATTTGAGACATGCATAATGAAGATAAACTCAAAATCCATAGCAACATCAGGTGGCTTAACTTCCTTTTCTTTTCTGGGTATACAAATTATTGTTTTGTATTTTAAAACAGATGTTTTTCCCCTTTATCTTGACATATTAATTGAAACTTATCAGGATTGACTTGTATTTGATTGTCTGTAAACCACTATAGTACAAGAATGGAGCGATCTGATTCTAATACAGTCTTTTTCAATTAATTTTGTTGATTGAGTTTGAACGAGCACTATCATCAGCATAACTGTAAAGGTCACAATCAAAGACAAACCAAAAAATATCATTGATAAAAATATTTAAAAATAACAGGACCAATTATCGAACCTTGTGGAACACCTTTGTACAATTTTAAATAAAGTGTACTAGCTGCCACGGCACATGATACGCCCGTCAAATGTACATTAATCATAAAGAGATATGAGTATGCGTGGGACAAAATAATGTTAACCTTGGTACAGCAATATATATGATCTTTTAAAATTGCTCAAATAACTACACTTAAAAATGTTTCATTTTATTACATGTACAGTAAAATATCTGTATCTCGAATATGGTTTATCTCGAATACCCCACTTGAGTCGAAGTCGACCGCCGGTCCTGGCCGTTTTCCCTATATAAATGATTAAAAAAAACTTCTGATATTTCGAACACGGTAATCTTGAATACTCCGCTTATGTCGAAGTAGTTTCAAGGTCCCATACCCTAAATTCACCTGGTTTATCTCGAAGTGCCGTCAATTTTCCGCCCTGCTTACCATACCTGGCGTCGTTAAATCACACATTCACACCTGCAGCTACATTAATTATAATTAATAACCGCTAATCCACGCTCGCCTTTTCCGAGTAGACCCAGGTCGCAATATATGGTTCAACAGCTTGGGTGATTAGTGAAGCCTTCCAACATTACGGCTAAAGTTCACCACCAATTATGAACTAACACACCCGATTCCATGGATGGTGTTTTGAATGACACATGCTCTATCATAAACATGTGGGTTAGATAAACGCACAATATCGTCGAAGTACACTTGAAGGTAATGCTCTTAATAATGATAATGCATTTAATAATACACGCTTCATTATTAAAACTAGTACAGAAAAATCACGAAAATTTATTTAATAAACATTTAAAAGTTTGGTTTTTTAAAAATCCGTCTTTTTTGTTTCTTACGTGATAGGTTCTTTCATTACAACACAATAACTACATCCCAGTCGAGCCTGGACATCAGTAAACTTAAAGTAAGCATACAGGCATGCTCATCTGAATTTTGAAACACGCTGTGAATTCAATTGGATGTTTATATATATATATTAAAAAACGAAATGTTTGTCTTTGAAATTCCACAATATTAATTTATCAACTTGTATTAAACTTTAAGAAACGGCAATAGGGTTTTTGTTTATAATGTAAATAACATACTATGCATCAAATATCCTCCTTCAAAAAAAAATATATCCAAGATCGATTTTGGATATCTCGAACCCCCGGATATCTCGAAGTTTTTTCGAGGTCCCTCGGACTTCGAGATAGAGATATTTTACTGTATTTAGATTGCTTTCACATGATAAAATTACTAGCAATTTTGGGTTGTACAGAGAAATGACCCATAACTAAAGAAATGACAAATTATTTCCACAGCCTTTTTACATAATACTCATTAATTAATCTTTAACTGGACAGAAGCAATTTGACCATTATCAAAGTCTAGCTGAACTCTTTGACACAACTCCTCTATCTGTTGTGTGATGTGCATGTTAACTAGTCTTTGCAATTTTTTTTAGTACAGATGTTACGTATAACACTGCATATATTTATATCATTAGTGTTAAAAACAAAATAATTATACATATTAATTGTTATGTAGTTACATTTTATGAAAGAAGTGTTTATTTCTTGATGTAATAATTATTGAAAAGGGTTTCTGCATTACTCTCTTTTATATGTATAGGGATTATCTCCCTTAAAACAGATTTTTTTTTATATACAGTGGAGCCTCGGTAATCCGGACACCATTAATCCGGACGCTTCACCTTCCGGACGATTTTTCTAGGGAACAGAATTTTTATACATTATTTTGCATCATTAATCCGGAAATTCGCATTCCGGATCCGGACGATCACCTTTTACTACAAAACGTTATAATGCATTGAAAATTGTACCGTTAATCCGGACGGTAATTTTGTTTAGGGAAGGTCTGTGTCGGACTATTTTAGCAAGGCGTAAATTATAAAGAAAACAAGCCAAACTGTCTAATTGAAGCGATTACCTGTACCCTGTCAACACCTCCCTCCAATTAGGTGGTGTGTGATGATAAGTCCGTTAGATAGCATGTGCCGATCGAGACATTGTATTGCCAATTTTCGCACATAAGATCTTTATTGCGTGTAGTGTTGAATTTTGTAAATAAATCTGTAGCATATTATTTTATAGTCTTGATTAATACCCTAATAGTATTAATAAATTAAACATCATGCCGTAATGATATTTTTTTAACTGCTACACATATCAGTTGTACTGATTCGTGAATTGATTATCGGCTTATTCAAATCTAAAGAGTGTAGATTATACTTCTAGATTCTGGATTTTATACTGTTGATTGGCGTAAAATATACATGTATGTTCATGTATATGTAGTAAGTTTTTAATGTTTAGAATGTCACGCATGTAGAATGTACCTGTGTACGATTGATTCTTCTTACGATGTTGTAGAGCTTTATTGCTTTCAAGTTTTTAAACTCTGGGTAGAAGTGAGAAAATCACCATTTTAAGGAAAATGACATTTAAATTCTGTATGTACCTGTAATGTTAGTTTCACCCGAGTTTTCTTCCGTTATTATCGCATCATGAAAATAAAAGGTACGCGTGACTAGATCAAAGTAGTAGTAGGTCTTGATATTACGAGCTTAAATGATTTTGTTCTCCCGATATTGTCTTGGATAATTATAGATTAAGAAATATAAACTCTGGCAGATTGAATTTTGGTTAAAGAATGTTGTCAACTGACATGATAATCATGATATTCTTTTATCAACTTTGGACGATGAAGATTGTTTTAACAGACCGCCGAACCCGTGAATCGTGACAGATGGAAATTACCGGCCTCTTTAAGAAGTAAAAGTGTGATGAAATGTTTGAAGTGTAAATGATTATGTTAATTACTAATGATTTATTTACTACTAGTTACATAAAGTGCTTCATTATTTGTTTTGCATACGGTACACAGTTTTGTATATTTATTTGTAGGGATCATATGTATGTACAATGTAAGCACAGGCAAATACACTGAACACGTACATTAAATTTTAGTGCTTTGAAATACATGTAAATGTTAACATTATCATAATTTATTTACTAATGCAAATGGTGAAATCCAATGACAGAATGTGTTTAATTCAATATGCATCAATAAAGTACGCACATATCGGTTACTTATGCAAAGCTAGAAAATATGTGATTCAATTATCTGGACGCTTCATTTATCCAGACGATTTTGCTGGGGACCAAAGTGTCCGGATTAACGAGGTTCCACTGTACCTACCATTTTAAAAGTTTTAATGACCCGATTTTGAGCTGCAATTTACATTCCTCTACAGATGCACAAATTGACAAAGTTTTTGGATTCTAGGACTCAAATCTACAGAAGGCCATATTTGGCATAACCATTTTTAGGCTCCATATCATCCTAATTATAGGTCACAGTGACCTTGATTTAGAGTGTGATACACCTTCTACTGAAGATGCATTAACTGCCCATGTTTGATGATTCTAGACCAAATAATTGTCTAGTTACAAGTTGGAAAGGATTTTGCCATATTCGGACATATTGTCTTAATCAAAGGTCACAGTGACCTGACTTTAAAGTGTGACCCAACCTCTACCCAAGATATATCAGCTGACAAAGTTAGATGATTCTAAGTCTCATATTATTTAAATTATGGGCCAGACACGAAGTGGGACAGACAAACAGACGAGATCACCATAACATAATATATCCTGTCTTAGAGAGGCCTATAAAATTCACTACAAACATTTCCAGTTTCTCACCGTTTCTGGTTGCTTAAATGGCTATAAATTGCTTTCAGAATACTGTAGTAGCTTCTCTCATAAAACCACATGCATCTAAATTTGCTACAATATGATCATGTGAAATACAATCAAAAATGCTTTTGATAAATCTATCATAATTGCTGCAGTGTATTTGTTATGATCAAGAGTTAATTTCCAATCTACAACAATTTTTAGTGGTACACTTTGACATCCATATCCAGGTCTAAAAGCTGATAAGATATCATTCAAATGGTAATTGATAAACTCTGATAGCTGACTATGAATAACCCTTCCAAAAATGTAGACAATGTAGGGCAATATACTGACAGGCCTGTAGTTTCCCTTTTCTAGAATACTTTTCTTTTTGTGTATATTAGGAACAACTTGTGCTATTTTCATACAATCAGGAAACAGTGCAGCTCTGTGTGAACAGATTTCAATCTTGAGACTAAATGAGGACGTTCATATGTTTTAACAAATACTTGTGGTTCTTCAAAAGACCAAACACAATTAAACCTGCCCAAATGGGACAAATTCAAAGTGAGGCATACTCGAAATACTGTACAGCATCATATAGTTATACAACAAATTATCAATCTAATTAAAACTAAACCGCTTAGATCCGTGCCGTATACTCTGAGTAAGAAGATCTGACATAACCCAACTAGGGGTCATGTTCATGTAAACTTTATGTTAGCCAATCAGCGCATCGCCTATGAATTTGCCGGTGTTCACAATTCAAGGAAAACGGTTGCGATTATTTGGTTTGAAAGAAAACACATCCCAGCTAGATGTGACGTCACAATGCACCGTTTACGTCGAATGGCGTTATATTCCTCGCGTTAATTAAGTAAACCATTTTGAAAACTATTCAAATCTTACCCATCGCTATTCATACATATTAAAATCGCAATTCACAATCAATTTTATTTGGGTGTATATTATATCGTACGTTTTATTGTTTGTATGAACGGAATAGATTCAACATTACTGCAAAAAATTAAAATTCCTTATATACAATTTTATAGTGTGGAATAAACTTCGTGGGAGAGAGATTACTGCAACTAATCTACGAATTGCCAGGAACCGTCTAAATAGCCATCATTGTCTGTATGGCGAAATCTGATAGTTATCATGAATATTCCAAGCGAAAGGTCATGCGGACATGATCCCCTATGGGGTTATGTCAGATCCTATTGTAGTGATTGTGAGCCTATCTTAGGATCTGCCTTTAATTAGATTGAACATATTATGAATCTAACTGACCTTTTCACTAGCCAAATGACCTTGTATCAGGGTCATGACATATCTTGCCATAATCAACCTTTGTGCAATTATCAGCTTCTACTGTCTCTAATTACAAAGTTATGACCTGTGCAAAAATTTAAAACTTTTTTTAATGGGTGACCTTGGACAAAGATCATAACACCGTCTGACCATAACAACCTCCGTGCCAAGTATTAGCGTTTAATGTCATGCTCCAGTACACAGTTAAGGCATGAATAAAATTAGCGAGATGAAAAGAGAGAAAAACAGGGCGATCCCTTTACATGCTATATACACAACAACCCCCTCCCCCCTTAAAAAAAAAAATTTGCGGAAGATTTGATTAAAGTTGAATTAACTCCATCAATTAAACTAACATCAATGAAACTAATATATGCAAATATTACTCCTTAGGACCGAGGAGTTCTTCTGATGTCATATTCTGAATGCTATAGATGTATGGTATCACTTGGGATTTCAGTCCGTAGGTGGACATTCATGGACAAATACTGCCCATTTCATTGGGTTGTTCATGAATAAGTCTCCCTCATGACACAATAACTTCCTTACTAATGTCAGGGCACAGATGTAAAATTTTGGGACAGAAAAACTATTAACAAACAACATTCTCCCTTCATAAACTCACACTGTTATCATTTAAGCATTGAACATTTTAATTTTGACATCTATCATGTTTACAATAAGGAACAGTTCACATGTTATGATAATTCACATGCACAACATTTCCTGCTATTTGTACAATAGAAATTTTTCCTAATCTTCATTTAAGGAGGTACTCTACATCATCATAATGGCTGACTTCCTATTAAAACATGGATTGAAATATAAATATCAGCAATATTTGTCTATTCATTTCAAATATTATTGCCTATAGCTGAGTAGCTCAGTCCGGTTAACATATCAACTGCCGAACTGCAGATCGCAGGTTCGAGTCCAGCAGAGGTTTTAGATTTTTTTTTAGATTGCTTTCTACTAAAACTGCATTTTTTGACTAAATAAAGTAAATTTGAAAGTTTTCAATTTCAAAATATTGTTGTACATATCCTCTACTTTTCATTCATATCATATTTTTCTGGCATTCCTCCTTAACACTTATATTTTCTCAATAAAATACTTTTATACTTTGAAATTTACCACTTAGTACACATTTGAGAAATTAACAAAACAGCTTGTTCAACGAACTAGATACTGGTTTTACATAGGTTTTAACCAGTTCTAGCACATGAAGAGCCTGTTGTCCATGCATTGTGAAGTCCCTGTGTTTCTAAGGGGAAGGAAGGCAAAAAAAAAAGCACTCTTTCTCTCACTTTTATTTTGGAATATATATACCAATTAAACCTTGTAATGTAAATTGAATGGGAAATATACAGCAGAATATATAAAAACTTTTATCTGATATATTTATTGTATCTCAAAAGAAAAAGTTATCCCTATATAAAGCCAATCACATCAAACAGTTACAAACCCTAAAAACATATTACCTGTACAGCCGACCCAGACTCATGTATCAAAAAATGTCTTATATCTACAAATGTACAGATTAAATATATGAAGTATATAATTATATATATATGGCACTTCTTTATAAAAATCCAGGTAATGGGAACATGACATGAGCTTAGGTAAAACAGGTACAAATCTTGTGACCTGACTAAAAACTAACAAAATGAATCATGTATATACATGTTATGATGTAGGTTACAATTTTATCTTTCAGATAGTGCACACCCTTATCCAATATGTAGGGGAACTCTGCTTTTGTTTTCGTTGTTATGGAATTTTATAAAGCAAAAATTGGGAAAATTAAATGCTTTTTAGCATTGGGAATGGGGCCTATTTTAGCCCTCTACAGACCCTATAAATATCCCTGGTACTTATTCTTGTTATATTGAGGAGGAGGGGGGGGGGGGGGGGGGGGGGGGGGGGGGGGGGGAGTTCAACATCTTTCAAATTTTCTAAATTTTTTTTGTACCAAAAAGTAATATGAACAGCAACATACCATTACAACACCACCATATAAACCAGATCCTATATAATGGTAAATATTCGACGAAATAAACACAGCTCTTGATCACTGATTTAGTGTCAACAATATTATGTCACATATAAGACATACAGGATAAACAAAACGGAAATTACAGACCATGTGTACTGTGATAAATACTTAGAGACAGACAAAGGATAGGTGTTAACTATAGTATATCAGAGTCTGTTTACACTTACATCTCTGTACGTATATAACCCAGTAAACATTAAAATTTGCTGCTACTTTATCAATACTGTAGTTATCTTCATATTGCAGTTTGGTGTTTCGTCTCATTTCAAATTGTGGAAATACACGTACAGCTCTACAGGACATCACTTTCTATATAGTTTAACTAGTTAAGATAAAATCTTGACTAGATGCCATTAAAACAATAAATGTAGCTAGATGACAACACATCTTTTACCTGCACTTTAAAATTGCCATTTTAGAGATCTAACATATACTTAGAACTGCAGGGCACATCATTAAGATTCAAAATCTTTACGTCAAAACATTTTATAGTCTAAATCCTGCAGGTCCAATATTTTTTTAAAAGTCAGAATGTTACCATGTGATCATCTACCATGATTAAAATGCTTTTATGAATCTGACACATTATGGAACAAAATCAAAAGATCAATGTTGGATAAAAATCTAACTTAAAGTAGTTCGGGAGATGGTGGGAGGGGGGGGGGGGGTCCTAACCTCAAACATTTATTAATTCTCATGATATTTTGGGGAACAAATTTAAGTTTTCTCGTGTAGACCTAAAACCTAAAGCCTACAAGTACACTTTCATATGTGAATAAACAGTAGAAAATGTATACGGTATATATTAATTATATATGAATATAATAATAATATATAAATAATTTATATGAATGTACTTATTATAAATACATCTCCAAAAAAGTCAAATCTTTTCAATTACTTTTCAATTGTATTCTTTAATCAAATTAACTTTAAAGTTTGAAAATGATGGAATGAATGTTATAATATTATGATGTTAGACTGTTTCCCTGTTTGTGCATTAATTAGATGTCTCTGTATGTCTATATACTTGATGCAGCATGGGCCACAGTGCCCAGGGCTATAGGTGTAGGTCTAATTTTGTTCAGGTGTGAACCACTCTCATTCCTGAGAACAAAGGAACAGGTACAAAAAATACCTGAGTAAGAGTTCACTTCATTCAGATATTACATTCAGAACTAAACATGACTCAAGATTTTTAGCAGAATTCCTCAAAAAGTTTGAATGAAGACGAATCATTGTGAACAGCCTTCGCGGTCAAGTCTTTAAGACATTTTGAAATAAACTTCAGTAACTGAAATGTATTTATCATAATTACATTCTTCAAAGTAATTGAGAGTAATTAATTAAATTGGTTAAAATCAACGTAATTGTAATTGGAAGTAATTGGCATCAGACAAAATCATGAAAGTATTTGTAATTGACTCCATAACTGGTTACCATGGGGCATACTATATACTTTTAACATTACATAACACAAGAACTAGTGGAACTAACCATGTGTAAAATGAAGAGGAAAAATTCACGTGACTGGACTGCGAATCCAACCCTGGACCTATGTCACTAGTTTGATGCTTTACACGCTGAACTATATTAAGGCATTATTATACAGGGTTCGAAATTAACTCATGTCCGTAAGTCCGAGACTAGTAGAAAACGTGTTGGACTAGTGAACTCTCTATAGCACTAGTCCATACGGACTAGTGAAAATCCAGAAATCAATTTTGAATTGGTAAAGATTTTAGCAAGATTTGTCTGAGTCTTTTAGATGTTTGAACTTATGGTTGATTACCTGCATGGTCAGGTGTTTGCATGACTATGACAGTCTGAGTGTGGTCTGAGAACATGCACGTTTGTATCCACATATTCTCGTCATTCGCGACTCTAACACAGTAGTTCATAACACTATAGCTCATGACTTGGTCAATCGAGTGAATTTTATTGACTTTATTGATAAAATTTCGAACTCCTGTGACTCTAAGGTCTGTACACCAAAACAACAGGAACGTCGATCTTGAACGCACTTATGGACGTTTATCAAAGGATTAACTCGGAGGTTAAGATTGTATGCTTTTGAAGATCTTGAATGCGAAATAAAATATGGTGGTCTCTTTTTCTTCTGTAGGTGTCAGAAATTGAATTGTTTGCAACTGTGATGTGTTTAGTTTGATTAAAATGAAGATCAATTTTAGATATACTGGACGGACTAGTGAAATGCTTTGCGGACTAGTGAACATCAATAGTGACTAGTCCGTACGGACTAGTGCTTGAAAAAGTTAATTTCGAACCCTGGTCTATCTTCCATGTCACATAGATCACTTTCCCTCCCCGTTTCTTACCTCAAAGAAAAATCCCCAATGAGACTCTAAATTTCTCCACTTGGGTAATTTAGTTCGGTACCAATGTAATTAGCTGCAGAACTGTAATGGCTATGTAAACAGTCAAACTTGATCGAAGCTGTGAATTTTCAGTTTGAAAGGGGCTTTAACAGGTTGGGAACACTTCCCCTATTGAAACGCGATTATCCCTCTTTATAAAGAAAGTAAACATGACTATAAACAGGTGTTTTGGTGTCTTTTTGAAAATAATGGCAAACTCTGTGCATTGCTGAATAAGTGCGACACACACTCAGCATGAAGTGAATCGTCTCTATGAAATTGACAGCACAATCAAGAAATTTCATATCAACGGTGCTGTGTAAGAGGGAAGGAGTCTAAAATTCAATGCACATCGTGAGTGTTTTTGTTTTGATTAATATATTTGCAGAATTATCGGACATTTTAGCACTTTTTCTTCTTTTCACGTGAAACACGAAGAGGTGTACTCCACAGGTGTTTTTTTTTCGGTTGTACAGGATATATTTACTCTCGCTAAAGAAGAATAATCGCGTATTTGCGAGATTATCTCGCTATAGGGGAAGTGTTCCCAACCTGTTTAAAGGATGTTTGTCTTGACACAAGTGAAATGGAATAATGTTAGAATAATTTTTACTGAATTATATGATATATAAGACCTGAATCATGTGCAGAAAAAGTTGAGCTGTACATTGAATGCTTAATAATAAGAGCTTAAAAGGTAGATCTGAAGCAAAATTGTTCTTACTAAATTAAAAGTCACGTCTCTTCAACTGGTTCACCAAATGTGCTATGCTCACCCCAATAAGAGCAAAACATGATGTTAATTACAATTATGTGGTATTTGGTGTAGATTTTATTAATGCTGTTAAAAGATTTCCAGCAGCTCATCATCCTGGACAATCTGGGATTTGCAGTCATTTTGAAATGCGAATATAACTATAGTTTCCGAATCAATAACATTCTTCCATTATAATAACAGGATAAAGTGATTGATAGATTAGCAACAAGACATTAGAACTTACGTCATTTCTGTCTAATGAGAGAGAGAAAAATCCTCTATGTTATCAATGCACCTTTTTCATTCATCGTTACATCCATCATAAATTATTTCCGGAAATAACTGTTGAACTCGTGTAAAAGTCAAAGATATATTCCGGATATAAATAACCTGTTTATCAGTTCTAAAATATTTTCTTTTCAAGACTGCTGTTGTTAGATATATGTAAGAATAATGAGGTAGCTACAACAAAGTCTTAATTTCCAATCTCATTATGGCATAAAATTATTTCGGAATTATTTTTATTTTTGTTGGCATTTTGGAAATTAGTTCTCAGTCGTATTCGATCTATTTCCGGAAACAGGTTAGTGTGTGGCGACTGGCTAGCTGTTATTGCGTCCAGTTGGCAATATAATGCGTTGCTTGGAGTAATATTACCTTATCATCGGTACGAATATTTGTTCATGGATGAAATGGATGTAATATTTTTTTTTATATATTGATAGTATGATAGCATTATCATATGTGTTGCGCATGGACAATGGTTGATTCGCTAGACTTACTCGCAGGAATGCCTCCGCGTGTCCTTGACACACTTAATATAATTAGCTAAAATGCAAACTTTTACTTTTGTTTACCGTATTTCCACAATAAGTTGATTTCTAGAGAGGACCATTTAAATAATTTAAAAATCAGAAAATTACAAGATGATGAAGAATGTAAGAATTCTATGTGCTCCTCACTCTTTCGCCGTCATGGTGGATGATAATAGGCGATTGCTTACAAGTAGCTATTTATTTTGAGGATACGGGCAGTGCTGTAATTACAACTTACAGTCAGACAGACCATAATATTTGTTTTATTTGCAACTTTATTACCTATTCATGATTTGTCTGTTCCACATGTATCAAATCTTAAGAACATTTAGTAAATGGAACCTACAATGAGTTATAAGACACACACACACAAAAAAAAGTGTTTATGGTAACCTTAAGATATACCCTTTACCTAATCCCCTTGCTTGTACAATTTCTGATCTTTCAAGTGCAGAAATATAGGCACACAGAGAGGTAGCGTATAACAAATTACTTTATAGTTCACCACTGATAGCTTGTACTTGAATTCCTGTGAAATCTCATATATATATGCAACATGATTGGTGGTACCCCATATGTATATCATTTCACAATGATCACTCATTAAATAAAAATTATTGTTATTTGTTTATGATTGAACATCTCCTTCACTGGATCGTTTTCTGCATTAGCAGGGGTGTGATTTTTCCTCTTTTCAGAGGAAATCCTCTGATTTGCTCAATTTTCAAAAAATGAAACACTCTGGATTTGATCTAAAGTGGCAGAAAATGATATTTTTCCAGGTAGGGTGAGGTGTTTTCCTCCCTTTTTGACCAGTTTTCCTCTGATTTCTGAGGAATTCAGTCACATCCCTGATTAGGCCAATTCAACTAATAGAGTACATTATCATCCAGAGTCACCAAGAAGTATGGGGCAGGTGGGAGGGTTTTAATTTTTATTTTCTGAGTAAAATATTAATGACAAACGAGTTTTTGTCAACAGAAGTGGATCATTTAATGCCAGATGGATATCAACCTATGCTTATTTCACAGACAAATTCCAGGTTAAGCTTTAATTTCAAACACAGAAAGATACCAAACCTCTTCAAGATATGAAGAACATTAATCCCTTCCTTTCATTTACACCTGTAAGAACGTGAGAAATTAAGAAAACCATGATCTATTTTCTTCGCTTGGCTTTTCACATTGCTATACCAAAAAGGTAAGAAAGAAGTATAAATACCGAAGTCGGACATGGAAAAATTTTACGGAAATTGCAAGTTTCACAAAATGAAAAAAATTCTGGGTGGGCCGATTTTTGAGGGGTGGGCGGGGATGATAATCGTATCAATTTAAAAGTTGAATTGGCCTTGCCGAATGAACGTGACATAATAGAGCTAACTTATTTATGTAACTGTTGGGGACATAGTCAGAAGGTATTTTTATGTCTTAATAGAGAAGGAAAATGAAATGGTGAAACAAAAAATTATCTTTATCATATAATTTTATTGCACGTTACAACAAATGAAAATTAGAATAGACGATATGTTTGAGTATTCTATGTCAGCAAATACATGTAATTTGAAGGAGGGTAATCGAGTTGAAGAAGAGGTGTTTTAAATGCACGATAAGCTGTTGCATGATCCTTTTTGTTGGAGCTAAACTGCTCAAATGCTCAATTCCAACATCCAAAGCAGACTGAAAAAATGAAAATTTGAAGTATTTCAAAATTGGTTACATGAATTCCATTATTTTTATCATAAGTTTTTTTAAGGGGGTACATATTTGAAATTCCAAATAATTTTTAAATGTTGAAGAAGGAAAGAAAATTGATATTCAGTTAATTCTCAAATTAACGCCACTCAATTCATCGCCATTTTCGTTATAACGCTGCATTTTTCTAAGACCGTTTTTCCTATTACTTAAAATTCTTGTTAAAATGCCAAATTCGCTATTGCCATTTGCCACGGTATTTTTATTACAAAAGTCTATATCAAAGTGTTAATTATCTCGATGAACCGCCATCGGTGCACATGATCAGTGATGCGGGAAACTGGTCACTATTGATCTCCGGCGTACACCTGGGCAGAAGGAACCCAGTATTAAATAAACAAGATAATTACTTGATATGAACTGTAGCCTCATAGAAAAATATTTCAGTTTAGCTATAGCTTCGTTCTCAGAGCTTTGAGGTCCATAACTATATCAATTATCTGTAACAACTTCACATACCTATATTGTACTGTTCCCATCAAAGTCGATTGAAAAGTGAAAGTTTTGTACTTCACACAGTGTTTCTAAATCTATGTCATAACACACCCTTTATTTTTTGCACTTGAAATTACGCCACTGAACAAGTTGGAGATATTTTATTTATGATAATTGATGCTAGCAAGAATCACTCTTTGAGACAGGATATTTTACTTTAAGTATTGGAAATTAAGTAAGAAAATTATAGAATTAATATCTTAGGTGATTCAGTAATGGGGATGATTCTTTAAAGGCAACCTCACTGTATATTGCCCTTTTGTAGCTGATTTTCACTGTATATTGCCCTATTGTAGCTGATTTTCACATTTTACATGTTTAACGATTAAAAATGGTGGCTACATACTACCAAGAGGCTGATTGGTGGTAATATGATGAATGAATAACTATGTAACATTGATGTAAAAATAATGAAGAAGATATAATGCAACTCTCAGTGCATGACATATATATAAGAATGAGATAGTGACACTACAGATGTTAAAAGATAACTTTCCCATTTTGATAAGAAAATTTTCCCATTCTAAGGTTAAAATTTCCTTTCAATTGTAGTAAACTTGTAGATTAGAGGACCCACACCCACCCACACAAACAATTATGCATGAATCTTGACAATATTCCAATATTCCCCTTTTATATATTCTAAGTCATAATTATCAAAGTTCATCATTGATCAATCTGAGAAAGGCTACCCCCCCCCCCCCCCCCCCCCGGGGAGCTCACACCTACCCTAAAATATGAAATGAGAAGTAGCATTACATCTACTTGGAAATTCAATATTACACAATGGTTTAAGCATTTCACTGCAAACATCCTGTTATAAAGAATTGTCTTGCTCACATACAAGGACCTGTAAAATTCTTTCCCTTGCAGAAAAAAAACATTTTAGCCTATTATGAATGCATCACTTTGAGCTGTTTGTCACCCGATGGTATTACACTAATGCATGCTTTGAATTTATTGTATTTTGAAAAATGCATAGCCTAGAATTCCATTTTAAATTACAAAAACTGTCAAATTAGCATTGGAATCAATTTGCTTAGTATATCTTGTGTTTATCAATATCAGGGAATACATTTGAGAGAAAATAGGAATATATTTGAGAAAAAATGAATTTAGATGTAGATCTTTTGTCCTATTACCTCAGTCTTTCGCATTGTATATGCATTGCATATCTATATTTACATCATATTTTTAAAATAAATGTCACTGAAACAATTCACGCAAACATGAAAAGATTTTGACTCTTTAGATAAATTATTCTTGTCATAAGTTATGAATATTATTATCGTAATTTGTTTTCATGCTAATTATAGAATGACAGACTTGGATGATTACAGACTTCAGGAAGGTTTTCATTGATGGCTGGGAATTCAGCAGGTATGTTTATGCTGTTCTAATGACAGTTTACAGTGAAGGCAATGCATCTCTTGGACTAAGACTTCACATCTACTTATATTTATCAGGTTATTGAACTAAAACTTCACAATGTTTGTGAAAGAATTTCTCATAAATGAATCGCAGAATTAGTTTTGATAGTCTTTAAAATCCCTGTTGAGGGCTATATGCATTATTCTAGATCTAAATTTTGATTTTCTTGATGAATTTTTAAAACCATAAAACAATATGTAGTAGTAATTTTGAAGCATTATGCCTTGTGAAAAAATTGTGAGATTAAGGTAAGAAAAGATCATTATCAGTGACCTCTATTTCCATTCCAGATGCAAGCTTTGATGAAGTCTCTGTGAAGGTTGAATGTGTAGAAGGAGACGATGAATACAACAGTTCTTTCCGGACAGACTCCGAGTCCTTCACCACCATCAAAACTGACCCCTCAGAACCGGACGAGAGCTATGGCACGTCCACTGATTCTCCGTATCCAGCTCAGACCGAGGCGGTCACCCAAACACCCCTTAGCATGCCACTTATCTCATCTCCTCCCATCATAAACAGGGCACAACTCCTCAATTCCGGGGCCAATGTTTCCATGAATGCTGCAGATGCACCACCTAAAAAACAGATTGCAGCACTGGTCAAAGTCGCAGCACCCTCGTCTACGTGTACCACCATTAAACAGGACGTTGACAAAGCAGTAAGTTGGGCTGACCACTGGTAGCCACCTTCAGAAATCAGTGATCTAACACAGAATCGAAAATTATTATTTTTTATTAATTGTTCTAGGCTGTTTGGATGCCAAAATTGAAATTCAAGATGGCGTTGCAATTTCTAAAATAAGAATTGTCCATGTCACATTTTCCGAATTTCTGTCGCAAATTTTTCCAAAAAATCGTCAAATGCGATGGACAGTACGAGTCCTAAAATAGTGTCATTGATATTTTTACTGCCAAAGTTTGTTATTTATTTAGTATGTATTGAGAAACTTTGAAAAGCAAAAACAATATTAAGAGAAATTTCCATGCATATTCTACAAAATCTTGTGCGTTTCCTTTCAGTGTTATAAATTGTCACAGGAAGGGGAGCAGTCTTTATTTCTGTCTGTGAATGTGGAGAAGAAGCTATGTAGTTATGTGGGCTCAGACATGGGGAGACAGTTTCTAAGCAAGCGACCAGACATCATGGAACATTTCTTCCAATTTTGTCAAGGTGAGCATTTTCTACTATTATCGGCTAATTATATAAATACCATGCTGATTAATAGGGAAGTTGCATTATAAATGATGGAGAAATTGAAAGAGAAAACCTCCATTAATATCTCATGTTTGCCAGTAGGAATGGGATCATCTCTGAATTGTGGATTTTGAAATTTCATATACTTACTGTATATTGGGTAATTTTGGCACAGGGTATTTTTGTTGGATTTTTCTCATTTTACCTGAAATGTTGGTGCCTTATGTTTGACAGAATTTCATATCTTCAGTAGAATTCATATTGTTGGAACTTTTGGCCCTTTAATTTGGCCATAACTTAAATTCTTACTGAAAAAACCCTACATTTCTAGTGTGCCAGACTTACCTGATAAATATGAGTGCTGTTTACAAGGTGAAATAAATACAACATACAGGTTTGTGTAAATATCATAAATTTGCTGATATTTCTTTACATATTTTGTAGATTTCAAATAAACACGGAACACAGTTCCAAACACAAAACTTGTTTGTTGTTTTTATTCCACTCTAAGAATGACAAAAAGCCAGACAACAAGCAATATCATGTTATGATGTTGGTTTTTAGATTATCTGCGAAATCAAAACAACGGCATAGGTACAATCCCTGAACCTCCAACATCACAATATGCTTTGAAGCGAAAACGGGAGGAAAATTCAAATCTGGGGGAAGCGAAGAAAAAACGGAAAAGAAACAAGAAAGGGACTAGTGAAGAGAGTGATGACATTTCCATGGAAACTGCTCCAGAACAAATCAGGTACACAGAATTGATATTCACCGATGGTTACGATGACAGCTTTGAAATTTTCACTAAAGTGGAAGAAGAGAAAGTAGAACAGTATGCGGAGGAGAGTTACGAGATAAGTTATAATGACACCAATAATGAAGGCGAGATTGACTCCGGAGAAAAATCTATCGAGAATGAGGAACCTGATCCTCTGCAAGACTTTGTCAGCAATTTAGTAACCATGGCACCCAAAGCCAACAAGAAAAGGGGGACATACAAAGTATACAGTGCAGATTTGAGGGCCAAGATAGGGAAGCATGCGGCAGAAAACGGAGTGGCTTCGGCATGTAGACTGTTTGGGGTTAAGGAGAGCACAGGGCGAAGTTTGAAAAAGGCCTATCTAAGGGCCCTGGAAATGGAACCTTCAAAGTGCATCTTACAACTACCTAAAAGAGACAAACCGATAGGAGGATCAGAAAACTCTGCAGCTGAAAAAGAAGCAATGGAACCCGAAAAAGTGGAGAATGAGTCGGAAAGTTTGTCACAAAGTGAACTGTGTAGTGATGGTTTAAGGGAGAGTCTTAATGATAGTCTGAGTGAAAGTGTGCAGAATGCAATAAAAGAAAGTGTGGCTCAAACCTTTGATGAGAGTATGACTGACACACAAGAAAGTGCAAAGGAAAATGAGAATCAGGATATTCTTCAGGATTTTGTGAGTAATTTGATAACTATGGCTCCTAAAGAAAACAAAAGGGAAAAGAGAGGCAGTTACAAGGTGTATAGTGCAGATCTGAGAGCGAAGATCGGCAAATACGCTGTGGACAATGGTGTGGCTTGTGCAGCGAGGCATTTCGATGTCAGAGAAAGCACTGTAAGAAGTCTGAAAAAGGCCTATCTTAAAGCTTTAGAAAATGATCCTTCCAAAAACATTTCAGAACTGCCCAAAGGAGATAGAGGGAGGCCCCTTGTGTTAGGGAAGTACGATGAGGAAGTTCTGAAGCATGTGAAAAAGATTGAAGCTGATGGAGGTATTGTCAACTCATGGATAATAATGTCCATTTCCAAAGCAGTATTAATGCACCGACAGAAGTCACTTTTAGCAGAATTTGGCGGACCCATTGATATCACAAAAACTCTGGCCAAATCTATACTGAGACGGTTTGGATACTCAAAATCTAGAACCACCAAATCCTTTCCAAAGCCCCTGCCGTCTAATTTCAGTGACTTAAAAACATCCTTCATGTCAAATTTAACTGACTATGTAAAAGAGTACTCCATTCCAAATTGTTTGGTGATATTTGTTCATGAGACCAGCATCCCCATGGTTCCTGGTGGAAATTGGACGCTTGAGAAAGAAGGGTCTCGCCAATTGACCATCCCTGGGATCGAGGACAAACGACAGATGACCATTGGACTGGCCTGTACTGCTGATGGTCATTTAATGCAGCCACAGGTCATATACAAAGGAAAGACTGATGCCTGTTTACCAAAGTACCAATTTCCTGAAGGCTGGGTTGTTTCTCAGTCTCTTGATTTACTGGCCAATGCTGACACTGCTAAAAGGTAAATCTTTGACATAGTGAAAATATACTTGAAAGTTTATCTGCCATTCTCTTCACAATATCAAACACTAAATTTTTAACTGTAGGAAGAAAAGATTGCACATATTTGTTTAAGTACAAATTTGTTCTTTTTTTTTTTAGCTTTCTGAATAACTCAATCATTCCCTACATTTCGACCAAAGTCACAGAGGACAAACCAGAGCAGCGAACCCTGTTGATCTGGGATCTGTCTAACCAACAGAAGGAGAACGAGGAGTTTCGTGACCTATTAAATCGTAACAACATTGATGTTATAAATATCCCACCGAACTGCAAGGAGCACCTGCACCCCCTGGAAATTCTAGTCAATCAGCACTACATTGTGTTACTGGAAAAAGAGTTCCAGTCCTGGTATTCAGACATTGTTCTCGAACGTTTGCGGGGAGGGGAAACTGATGACAATATGGCCACTATGGTAGATTTAAGATTGTCACTTTTGAAACCAGTACACGCCAGTTGGCTCGTAAAATCCCATGAGGCCATAGTAGGTCGGCCTGAAATAATTGTTCAGTGTATAATGCTTACGGGGGTCTCACACACACTGTCGGAGGCTCAACAGGAAAATGAATAGACTACTCGCATCATATTTATATCTATGCGTATGTGACTTTAACATTGTATGAAATACAGGATTTTGAATTGTTTTTGTACATTTTTTAATGCATTTGATAATTCACTAAATAGAAAAAAGTTGCTGATAATTTTGAATGATTTTCATATGTGTTTTGTGTTCATATTGCAGGCAATTTATTGCACACTCACTCAATGTTGTTTACATTGTCCAAAGAGTTTGCAAACTGTCATCTCCATTTTATAAGTGCGTATCACATTGAAATCCATAATAAATGTGTTCAAATTTGGTCCTAGTTTTAAGTGTTGAAAACCAATGCTCTAATTTTCCAAATGTCTTCAGAGAGAGAGAGAGAGAGAGAGAGAGAGAGAGAGAGAGAGAGAGAGCATGTATATACTATTGTTCATACTGCTATATCCTGAGAAACTTTTAATTTTATGGTCACTTGGGTGGCCTATTGCAATTGATGGCTCTCTGTCTTGCATTAACATTTGAACATAATTGATTTCTTTTCTGTAAGTGCATGAACATCTTTGGGGTGAGGGGAACTAAATTTGTGTTTTTCATGGTCACAGCACCCCATGTGGCCTGAGGGGTGGGTCAAAACTCTTAATAAATTATACAGTCTTTAAAAATCTTTAGTCAGGGACAGCTAGCAGACAAACTGTGTATAGTCATAATGCACCAGGATGACTGTACCAGAATTGTATTGTGAAATTCAGGGGTCCTGGTGCTAGAGCAGTTTTATGGTTCATATACATGTAGTAACAAAATATTTTTTCGTTAAAAGTCTTCTAAGTCCTGGACCTCAAATAATGGAATGAGTATAGTGGACTGCGGGTATAATGAAGTTCACGGGATAAAAAAATCTCATTATAAGGGATATTTGTTTTATCTGATATACAACAAGTGAGTTGCCTTTTTTGACTTTGAAATGAGAACCTGAAAGCTTATGTAATAGCCCTGTTTTAGTGACAAAAATTTGACAAGGTTCATAACCTTTCATTAAATTTAACCATTTCTGAACACTTATCTAATTTAACACATGCGCTCTCTTTGCTAGACTTGTTTAAATTCTGCCTTAAAATTTTCATATTTAAATTTTGGTCCAAAACTTTGGCTAATTTGATACTAAATTATAATATTTTCACTTTGTTCCATGTGTATTTTATTTTTCAACATTGTACTGAATGCACCAGAGATCAACCCAAAATCCTTTGCAGTCTCAGTCATTGTCTTCCATCCCTTTTATTTCACTTTAGATTTCCAGTAAGATAGGCTTTTTCTTCAAAGCCTTATTGTAAAGTAAATATTATAGTAGAAATGACTCTCAATGTAATTTCCTAACTTTAATACATGTGTGATAAGGTGGGGTCATTACCACTGTATTTGACTGACAGGTGCAGTTAACCATGCTATTTAGTGTTGCTATTGATTGGCCCAGAATTTGATCTTCTTATTCTTATCTAAAAAGAATCTTGTCATAATCAACCTGCCACAACCTTTATTTTCAAGAGGGAATTGTTAAGGGTTTAATTTAGGGATAAAAAATTCTACTTGTTATAAGCAGTAACTCATTATATCCAAGCTTGTTTTACCCGGATTCCTTTGTACATAGTAATATCAAGAAGAGAAGTCTTTTCTAAAAAAAAAAAAAAAAAAAAATTGAAATTCAGAATGATTGCACAATTGTCAGATCAGACAGTGTCCATTGTGTTAACATCTTCTCAATAAAATGCTTTTAATATGTTCAAATTTACTGATCTTTTCATGTATATAAAGGGGTTGGATGGGGTATCTCATTTTTATTGTTGAATGAAATACAATACAAAGCTTGCAGTGTAGTTTTAATGGGTAAAATACAGTGGAAGGTACAGATAGGATGAGACTGAATTCATTGGGGTTGTATAATTGAATGTGTACTGTACTCATGAAATCAACAAAAGCTGAAGCACCCCAAAAATGACAATGATTCCTAACTAATTGGAATGTTCTGAGGTAGAAATGCTCACTGATAGCAAATGATCACTATGTAAAATGAAACAGTCACTATAGAGAATCAGTCACTATAGAGAAACAGTCACTGTAGAGAATCAGTCACTGTAGAGAATCAGTCACTGTAGAGAAACAGTCACTATAGAGAATCAGTCAGTGTAGAGAAACAGTCACTGTAGAGAAACATTCACTATAGAGAAACACTCACTGTAGAGAAACAGTCACTGTAGAGAAACACTCACTGTAGAGAAACACTCACTGTAGAGAAACACTCACTGTAGAGAAACACTCACTGTAGAGAAACAGTCACTGTAGAGAAACATTCACTATAGAGAAACAGTCACTGTAGAGAAACACTCACTGTAGAGAAACACTCACTGTAGAGAAACACTCACTGTAGAGAAACATTCACTGTAGAGAAACAGTCACTTAGAGAAACAGTCACTGTAGAGACACAGTCACTGTAGAGAAACAATCAGTGTAGAGAAACACTCACTATAGAGAAACACTCACTATAGAGAATCAGTCACTGTAGAGAAACAATCAGTGTAGAGACAGTCACTGTAGAGAAACACTCACTGTAGAGAAACAGTCACTTAGAGACACAGTCACTATAGAGACACATTCACTGTAGAGACACACTCACTGTAGAGAAACAGTCACTGTAGAGAAACAGTCACTGTACAGAAACATTCACTGTAGAGACACACTCACTGTAGAGACACACAGTTACTGTAGAAAATTTCATTGCAGGTCTACAGTCACTATAGATCATGATTTTATTAATGAGAATTTTATTTTCTTGTAATTTATTGAGATTGGATGAATGAAAATTAAGTTTTTAGCTGCTATTCTCATCACCAGTTCTCTGTCTGTCCTTCCATCCGTCTGTATGTATACTTTTCTCATTTTCATCTTCTGCAGAACCAATAGGCCAATTTCAATCAACCTTGGTACACATCATCCATGGGCGAAGGGGATTCAAGTTGTTCAAGTGAAGGGCCATGTCCCCTTCAAATTTACATGAAAGCTTCCTGACAGTGCAGATTTAAGTTTGTTCAAATTATGGTCCCAGGTGTTAGGGTGGGGCCACAATAGGGGATCAAAGTTTTGCATGTGAATACATAAGTATTTAGGGAAAATCTTTAAAAATCTTCTTCTCAAGAACCACTGGGCTAGAGAAGTTCAAATTTTATGAATGCTTCCTGACATAGTGCAGATTCAAGTTTGTTCAAATCATATATGTAGGGTGGGGCCACAGTAGGGGATCAAAGTTTTACATTTTTACATTTGAGTATATAGGGAATAATGTCTAAATCTTCCCAAAAATCACAGGGCCAGAAAAGTTCAAATTCACATGAAAGCTTCCTGACATAGAGTAGATCCGAGTTTGTGCAATTCATGGTCCCTGAGGGTAGGGTGTGACCACCATAGGGGATCAAAGTGTTATATGCTGATATATGGGAAAAATCTTCTAAATATATCTCTTGAACTATTTAAGCTAGGGCTTTCATAATTTGTAAATACATTTTTTGTTTACGAAAAGACATTTCTTGTAATATGCAATGGTGTTTGATCTTGTGACCTTGACTTGGAAGTTTGACCTACTTTTGATAAAAATCTAACGTATACAATATGTTCTGAACTATTTTAGATGGGACTTTCATATTTATGCCCCCCTTTGAAAAAGAGGGGGCATATTGTTTTGCACCTGTCGGTCGGTCTGTAGACCATGTGTTGTCCGCTCAATATCTTGAGAACCATTCACTTGATGATAATGATATTTCATATGTGGGTTAGTTATGAGTAGAAGATGATCCCTATTGTTTTTCAGGTCAAAAGGTCAAGGGTCAATCTACTCTGGACATAGGAATATAATGTCCGCTCAATATCTTGAGAACCCTTTGCTTGAAAGACATCAAACTTGGCACACTGGTACATCCTAAGGAGTAGATGACCCCTTTTGATTTTGAGGTCATATGGTCAAAGGTCAAGGGTCAAACTGGGCATAGGAATATACTGACCATTCAATGTCTAGAGAACCCTTTGCTTGACAGACATCAAACTTCATACACTGGTACATCTTCAAGAGAAGATGACCCCTATCGATTTTGAGGTCACATGATCAAAGGTCAAGGGTCAAACTTGACATGGGAATATACTGTCTGCTCAGTATCTTGAGAACCCTTTTCTTGACAGACATCAAACTTGGTACACTAATACGTCTTCAGGAGAAGACCACCACTATTGATTTTGAGGTCACATGGTCAAAGGTCAAGGGTCACACTAGACAGGAATATACTGTCCGTTCAATATCTTGAGAACTCTTCGCTTGACAGACATCAAACTTGGTACACTGGTACATCTTCAGGAGAAAATTACCCCTATTTATTTTGAGGTCACATGTTTAAAGGTCAAGGGTCAAACTGGATATAGGAATATACTGTCTGTTCAATATCTTGAGAACCCTTTGCTTGACAGACATCAAACGTGGTACACTGGTACGTCTTCAGGAGAAGACGACCCCTATTGATTTTCAGATCACATGGTCAAAGGTCAAGGGTCAAACTGGGCATTGGAATATACTGTCTGCTCCATATCTTGAGAACCCTTTGCTTGACAGACATTAAACTTGGTACACTGGTACATCTTAGGAGAAGATGACTACTAATTATTTTAAGGTCACATGGTCAAAAGTCAAGGGTCAAATTGGACATAGGAATATACTGTCCGTTCAATATCTTGAGAACCATTTGCTTGACAGACATCAAACTTGGTACACTGGTACATCTTCAGGAGTTGATGACCCCTATTGATTTTTAGGTCACATGGTCAATCCACTCTTGACATAGGAAGATATTGTTTGCTCAATATTTTGAATTGATGATACTACTCTCAATTAAATGATGTGTGTGTATAACCCTTTTCAATTTTGCACCATGGGGGGCATATGTGTTTTACAAACATCTCTTGTTTCTATATAGATTCTTTATGGCAAGACCTTTTTACACTATGGTGTTTGATCTTTTGATCTACTTTTTAAAAATCCCAACCTACTCAATTAAGAAATGAACAGCACTTTCTGCTATTCATGGTCAATATGAACGGATTTGAATTTGAGGCAAATTTTGTGAATTGCGCTAGCAATTCAAAGAGAATTTTCCTCTAATCCAAATCCGTTCATATTGACCATGAACAGCTCAAAAGTGCTGTTCATTTCTTATACATGTATTTATATTCATTTACTAAAACACCATTTGCTTACATTGCTACTATTTTGTTGCATAAAACGAATTCCTAGCCTCTGTCACATTAGTATTGTGACGTACGTCAACACATAGACATGAGGTCACACTTCGTCTCACCCTGCCTTTTATCAACATTGCACGATGCACTGTATTTTGGAGCTAGGAAACTGCAAGATTGGGATGATAATCCACGTAAGTTCACAATCTTAATCCGAGGTGTGACTTGCGAGATCTTTGTAACGCATGTTGTATTTTTTCAAATCATTACGCTCTCTCAGTCACGTGCTTTAAGGTAGTTCATAAACCGTTCATAGTCAATATGAACGGATTGTGTCGCGTGCTGAAATTGGTTGGTTCATAGAGGAAAATGCGATTTGTAATATGAATATTATCTCATGAACTATTTAAGGTTGGGGTTTCATATTTTGTATATAGGTTCTCTATGGAAAGAGCTTAGTATTTTGTAAAGCTTGACCTTGTGACATTGACTTTTGAATTTGACCTAGTTTTAATAAAAATCCATGATCTATGACCTTGTGATCTTGGTCTTTTCCAGAACAACAAGATCATGTTGGTCATATTGGTGTTGAGGCATTTCTGTGTTATGTGAATTCATTTTCAGTTATGTTGTGATCCTTTGGGTCTAGATTGGGGTCACATTATGGTGTCAAAAATTTTCATGGGAATAAAGATTGATAAAAACAATCTTTTGAAAATCACAACAGCTGAACAATGACAGAGCCCAAGGTAATTCAGGTGAGCAATGTGGCCTATGGGCCTCTTGTGATATATTTTTCAATTGCTTGCAAACGTTTCATCTTGCATGTTAATTGTTAACACCAATGGAACAGAAGAATTCTGATTTACAGTACCATGAATTCAAAGTGGTAGATCCAAAAAGTTGAACAATATCAGTTTTAAAAAGACATTAACAATGTTTCACATTTTTCACTGCAGTTCTGTACAAGGCTGATGTGGACTCTGTAACCAGTAGCGACCCAGCAACTCCACCATCAACAAAAAATCTTAGACCAAAGTTGGTGCCCAGAAGACCTAATATCCTGGCCAAGAAGAATCCAACCCCAACCTCTCAAACATCCGTGCCTGTAATTGGGGCCGGTCCTCTGATGCTCGCGGCATTACCAATGGGCCAGCTTCAACATGGATCAAAAAATTTATCAGCGCAACAACCGAAGCAAATTCTACCAGCAAAAGCTATGCCTGAGGTTGCCAAAATTCTGAATAACTCCACTACATGTATATCAAATATCAAGTCTATAGTTCCTCAAACTGTTGACTCCGGGCGAAAAAGAAAAAATCATAAAGTACAGAATGATGGCCCCGAAGAGGAACCTCCAGAAAAACAACCAGCATCACTAATGGAAGTTCCATTCCGGATGAACATCAAAAAGCTGAATGCTGGGGCAACTAAGTCCACCCTGTTGACACTTCGACAGTCATTAGAAAGTAAATCTGGCACTGGTCAGACTCCTCAAACACCTAGTACCCCTACAACAGGCAACTCCTTGAGCGATACACAACAAGATTCTGCATCCACACAGCCACCCAGAATGGTGTCCATTATAAATTCCAATGGAAAAAATCCAGTTCTACATTCTAACAGTATAAACAATGCAAGTTCCTCGAAGCAAACTTCCCCCAATGGAAATTCTTTAAGCTATGGAGAAGTTCTGAAGAAAGCCATGATGAATTCCTTGTCAGAAAATTTGTCCACCCTCGCTAAACAGGTTGACCTAACGGAAGAGATGACTCCGCAGGAGTATGATTTGTCTTTGATTAAAAAGGAACCAAAGATGAATACTTCTGGTGAGGGACAGAATATGGATCCACCGATTGAACTGTTCTCCAAGACAATCAAACTAAGCGAAGCACCGACTGACATCAAGTCCCTGTTTCTCAACTTCTCGGCAAACAAATTAACAAGAACGGTAAAATATCTACTTAAGCATCTAATTGAATTGAAGTTTGACAAGTTGATGAATAATCCAGTATAATCTAGAAAATTAATGGTGACAGTTCACTTCACAATTGTCTGAAAATTCTTAATATGCAATAGAAAGAAAAATATCAAAAAGGGCATTTTGCACAAACCTCAAAATTTGGGTGGTTGGGGGGGGGGGGGGGGGGGGGGCAGTCTATAAACTTTACAACACCCCTCTCCAAGGGGAGATAATTTGGAAATAAGTTAAGAGTGTTTACAAAATCTTCTCAAGAATCAATCATAATGAGAAAAGCCAAATTTGCAGGAAATCTTTCTCATATACTGAAGATTCATGACTCCCTTGGCCAAGGTGGGAGCCACAACAGAAATTAGAAATTTTTATAGTGAACAATGTAAAAAAATAAATATATGAATTCTCTTCTCAAAAATCTGAAGGTACAATATGCCAGATTAAACCACGGTCCCCCTGAGATGCGGCCACAAATAAAGCTTTTGATAAACTTCAGTTATATTTTCATTTTATATCACATTGATTTCAGAAAAATTCCAAGAAAAAACCTATAAAGCCTAGCAGGAAAACAGACCAAGAATCAGAGGGAACAACTGTCTCCTCAAAACCTTACAGCTTCAGACAACGAACGAAGAAGAAGAGGTTTGGCGATGATTATGTGGAGGATTTCAAGGAAGATTCCAAAGAAAAGGGAAAATGGAAGACAGATGCCACGAACGAAGAAGAAGAGGAGATAAATGATGAGGACGATGATTTCATGGCAGAGAGTAGTGAAGAAGATGAGGAGGGTGAAGATAAGGATTACACAGAAAAAATGAAGAGGAAATCAAAACCAGAAAAAGATGATTATATCGATGAGTCAAATTTGAAATATTTTGATGAGAAAAGTTTAGAGGAATTCTTTGAAGACCATCGTTACACTCTCAGTAAAAACCAGAGAGGCGACTTTCATTGCACGCTATGCTTGATGTCCTTCAAGTGGTCAATGACATACATCCAACACATGGTGGAAAGACACGAGAAAATGTTACAAAACATGAAGGTTCATCTGTGTGTTCTCTGTGAAAAATGTTTTCTTGCCAGTCGAGATTTGGCTTCCCATTACAGGCAAGTTCACAAACAGTTAGACTGCTTCGTCTGCAAATATTGTAATGCCACGTTCAATGCAGGGATAACCTGCAAAAGACACATGGAAAGCTGTCAGGGAAAGGTGGAAATAGATGAATCCAGTGAAATGCTGTTTCTTCTTCAGACTAGTAGGGAGGAGGACAAGAAATCGTATGTCTGTAGTGTTTGTCTAAAAGTACTAAGAACAGAAGATGGAATGGTAAAACACATGAAGATGCATGAAGACGATGCTTACCTTATGTAAGACACTTAATTTGTTTACATTTCTAAACTTGCATTTGTAGAATGTCATTTATAGCAAAATTATTAGTGAATTGTTTCTTTTATTTATTTCTAAACTGTGATATTAAAAAATAGTTTTGTTCAACTCCTTCAGAATTTCATATTTAATTGTAGGACTTTCAAAGATTAAAGGAATTTTTTTAATTAGGATAAATCTGATAAACACACTACAGAGTCATAAATGGTATGTAATGAAATTTTGAATTGCTTCTTCCAGATGTGATATCTGTGGTATAAAATGTACTACAAAACAGCGGTTAAGTCGTCACAAAGCTTACCGCCATCAGACCAAGCTAGGCAGGATTCCTTGTCCAAATTGTGACCGTCGCTTCATGTCCATCTGGTCAATGTACCGCCACAACCAAGACATCCACGGCTGTGTCCAGGTGATCTGTAAGGAGTGTGGGCGGTACTTCGACACACAGGAACAGCTGATGGAGCACATCACCAACATTCACCCACACATCAGTCAGGATGTATGTCGCTTCTCCTGCGAGGATTGCGGTAAGTGTAGTGTCATTTCTAATATGAAGGTAGGGGTAGTTTTATTTCTCCTGTGAAGATTGTGGTAGGGTAGTGTCATTCCTTGTTTGTTTGCCCTCAGCACTTTGCTATAAGTGTCTTTAACGGTATTTCAGTTTTCTGTCTCATACTTTGCAAAAGAGATCGAAAGTATGGTAGGAAGAGAAAAAAATCCTTTATATTGATTTCAAGGTGAAAAGGTCATAGGCCAAGTTAACAAACATTGATTGAATCTAAGTGTATTGCTGATACCAGAAGTACCATTGTAATATTCGACTTATCCTGTTTGCTTATTTTTTTGTTTAGTGGCATTCATATTTTGAAGACATGATATTTTCTGGCAATGAAGCAAGAGCACTAATTCATAATAAAAATGTTAAATTTTTTTTATTTGATATCCTTTATCATGTAATATTCTAAAAAGCACTAGAACATGATTTTGCCAAAACTGTGATTCACTTGTGCCAAATATTGAATATGCTGAAATAACTGCACTTATCACAGGAGGAGAAAAAAAAACTATCACTTGGTATCTGTCAAAATGGTAAAAGTCAAGTTCACAATGATTAATGCAGCAAATGTTGTGGATACAATAGAAAGACTTATCAGCCTCATACTTACTATGTACATTAAAGGAGAAAGTACCTGTCGTTGTCAAGGAACATTAATTTAAAAATTGATGTTTGAGTATGTAGCCATTGTATAAAATCCTGTTACACAGAGATGTTGGGCTCGGCAGTGCCTGTACAGTCCAGCTGTTATAGGACCCTAAATTAAGTATTTCCATCTTTTGACTGTTGCAGGAAAGTGGTTTGACCAGGCTCGGTACCTGTATGTCCACTACAAGGACGTACACAGGAAGCAGCGGTCAGTCTGTGGATTCTGTGGTAAAGGTTTCTCAAATCGAGAGGAGTTTCATAACCATAAGAAAACACATGACCTCTCCATCCCAAATACATGCAAGATATGTGCCAAGACCTGGGACACGTCGGAGGACCTGGAGAAACACATGCACTATCACATGAGAGGTTCGTTATGGCAGATAAAATCAGCCAACAATTTCATTCTACTACAATTCATTCCTTTACTTCTTGAATTGAATCAGAATGGACTAAGAAGAATTTTTTTATACAGTGAAAACTGCTTAATCCGACACTTGTACAATCCATTTCATGGGGCATTCTGACCTTTATTTTCATTATACCCCCCGAATGAAGTTCTGGGGGGTACATAGGGATCACTCTGTCTGTCTGTCCGTCTGTGCAGATTCGTGTCCGGGCCATAACTTCTTTGTTCTTTGACTTAGGCATACCATATTTGGCACACAGGTGGATCACCATGAGACGATGTGTCGAGTACCTTCATGACCTCTATATGACCTTGACCTCAAGGTCAAAATTAAAGGTTATTTTTACAATGGATTCGTGTCCGGGCCATAACTTCTTTGTTCTTTGACATAGGCATACCATATTTGACACATGAGTGTATCACCATGAGACAATGTGTCATGTACCTTCATGACCTCCATATGACCTTGACCTCAAGGTCAAAATTAAAGATTTTTACAAGGGATTCGTGTCAGGGCCATGACTTCTTTGTTCTTTGACATAGGCATACCGTATTTGACACATGAGTATATCACCATGAGACGATGTGTCGGGTACCTTCATAACCTCTATATGACCTTGAACTTTTTCCTCTGGGTCAAAATTGATTATAGGGTTTTGACATAGTCATACCATAAGACATGGGTGTATCACCATGACACTATGTGTCATGTACATTCATGACCTTTTTATGACCTTCACCTTTGATCTCAAGGTTAAAATTATAGGCTTATACCATGGATTTGTGTTCGGACTATATCTTCCATTTTCTTCTACAAAGGCATACCATATTTTTACACTCAGGAAAGAGGTAATTTATACCTATTAACAACACCCTTTGGGAGATTGGGGTAAGCGGGGGGTATTCTTAGTGAGCATTGCTCACAGTACCTCTTGTTCTCAATGTCATATTTTCATTGTTATGCCCTTCAAAGAAGAGGGGCATATTGCTTTGCACCTGTCAGTCGGTCGGTAGGCCACATGTTGTCCGCTCAATATCTTGAGAACCATTCACTTGATTGTAATTGTGTCGCCTGCATTACGCAGTGGCGACATATAGGGATCACTATCCATCGTCTTGCGTCGTCCTTCGTCGTCGTCTGGTGTCGTCGTCATCATAAAAAATTTCTGTCACAGTTTTCTCAAGAACCACATGGGGCAACTCCCTGATATTTGGCACAGAGCATCAGTGTGGCCAACTGTATTGTGTAAGACATTTTCGAATCTGTCGCTTATCAACTTCCTGTTTGCCGGGACTTAGAATTTTTTACAGCAAAAAAATTTCTGTCACAGTTTTCTCAAGAACCACATGGGGCAACTCCCTGATATTTGGCACAGAGCATCAGTGTGGCCAACTGTATTGTGTAAGACATTTTCGAATCTGTCGCTTATCAACTTCCTGTTTGCTGGGACTTAGAATTTTTTACAGCAAAAAAATTTCTGTCACAGTTTTCTCAAGAACCACATGGGGCAACTCCCTGATATTTGGCACAGAGCATCAGTGTGGCCAACTGTATTGTGTAAGACATTTTCGAATCTGTTGCTTATCAACTTCCTGTTTAGTGACAAAAACCATTTCAATAATTTACTTTTTCAACATTATACGTGATATATTACATATAGAATGAACTAGCAGGCGACACATGTCTTCCGGGGAAGACTTAATACTGCGTGATATTTCATATGTGGGTTGGTTATGAGTAGAACAGGACCCCTATTGTTTTTCAAGTCAAAGGTCAAGGGTCAATCTACTCTGGACATAGGAAGACACTGTCTACTCATTTTCTTGAGAACCCTTTGCTTGACAGACATCAAACTTAGTACACTGGTACATCCCAAGGAGTAGATGACCCCTATTGATTTTGAGGTCACATGGTCAAAGGTCAAGGGTCAAACTGGATATAGGAATATACTGTCTGTTCAATATACACTATGGAGAACCCTTTTCTTGACAGACATCAAACTTGGTACACTGGTAAATCTTCAGAAGATGACCTCTATTGATTTTGAGGTCACATGGTCAAATGTCAAGGGTCAAACTGGACATAGGAATATACTGTCTGTTCAATATCTGGAGAACCCTTTGCTTGACAGACATCATACTTGGTACACTGGTACATCTTAGAGAGTAGATGACCCCTATTGATTTTGATTGCATCTTGGTTAACCTCTCTCTCGATTGATCGAGAGAGAATTTTTCACTCATATGGACTGGTGAAGGGCTTTAAATTTAGGCCTTTGCTTGGCGTTTACAGCCATTGAGCAGTGAGGGTTCATTAGTGTGCCACACTTACTATGACACGGGACATCCGTTTTTAAGGTCATCTCTGATGACCCATGACATTCACACCTGATTTAGAGCATTTGGTGATGGAACTGTCACTACCTGTTTTAACGACTTAGGTCTGTCGTGGCCAGGATTTGAACCCCGGCCTTCCGCTTGCGGGATGAACGCTCTAACCTCTGGACCACCACGGCAGTATATTGATTTTGAAGTCACCTGGTCAAAGGTCAAGGGTTAAACTGGACATAGTAAGATATTGTTTCCTACATTTAGCTGAGTTGCAACGAAGTTGAACTCGGCTATTGGTTTGGTGATGTGGGCGGGCGGTTGGGCGTCAACAATTGGTTTCCGGATGATAACTCAAAAAGTTTACAATCTAATCAAATGAAACTTTGATATATTGTTGGGTACTAGGTAAGGAAGACCCCTATTAATTTTGGAGAAAAATGGTCAAGGGTCAAGGTCACAGTGACCGAAAATAGAATGAAAATTTCAGAAAAATTTGGTTTCCGGATGGTAACTCAGAAAGTTTAAATCCGAATCATATGATACTTAAAGATATTGTTATGTATCAGGTAAGGAAGACCCCATTGATTTTGGAGAAAATAGGTCAAAGGTCAAGGTCACAGTGACCGAAAATAGATTTAAAATTCCAAAAAAAATTTGGTTTCAGGAGGATAACTTGAAAATTTTTAATTTGAATCAAATGAAACTTGGATATATTGTTGGATACCAGCAAAGCAAGGCCCCTATTGATTTTGGAGGAAAAAGGTCAAAGGTCAAGGTCACAGTGACCGAAAATAGATTGAAAACTTCAGACAAATATGGTTTCTGGACAGTAACTCGAAAAGTTTAAAACTGAATCAAATGAAACTTAAAAATTTTCCTCTGAAACAGTTCCTATTGTTTTCTAATCAAGAGGATTTAAAACTCCTGAAGATACAACACCAATTCATTTACCTGTTTATAAAATTCATTGATGACTTAATTGGCATTCATATAGGAGTAATAGAAGAGGTAATACACAACAATGAAGGATACCCATTTCCAAACTCCTTTAAAAATGAATTCACAAGAATTTATTACATTATATCCAACAATTAGTTCTTCAGCAATTATAAATATGCCACATCATTCCTGACTTTACAATGTATCCCATGCAACGCGGCTCATGCACCCCTGTGTGCATATATTGATTTTTTAAGAATCATTTGCTTGATTGACACCAAACTTGGTAGACTGTTATAGCATAAGGAGTAAATGACCCCTATTGATTTTTAGGTCGTATGGTCAATCCACTCTGGACATAGGAAGATATTGTCTGTTCAGTATTTTGAAATAGATTGGCACTACTATCAATTAAATGATGCATGTGTATAACCCTTTTCAATTTTGCACCATGGGGGGGGGGGGGGGGGGGGGGGGGCATATATGTTTTACAAACATTTCTTGGTTTTACACTGTTTATTCCAACACACGGAGTATTCCGACAAAACATTTGTCTGCCTGTGCATGTTGGATTAGACGGGTTTCACTGTATATGTATTTAATATTGTATTCACAGCTGTATATAGATCTATTTTTCCCGATAGTTGTTATTTAAATCTCTGAATTGTTTGTAGGTCGAACCCCTTCATCAGTGCGAGACCTGTAAAGAGGTGTTTATAAGGAGACAGGACCTCATTGATCACATTGTGACACACACCAAGACTTTCCCATTTGTAAGTAGTAACCCAGACACAAAATTTCTAATGGCGTCTGTTCTTATTTGTCTGAAAAATTAAGGTGGATTAACATTGTGTGACTTTACTTTTACATGGCTGTTTGGTTCAGTGGTTAATAAGTCACTGAATCAGGTGTGGGAGCCAAATGTTTAGGACATTCACTTAACAACCAGAGGACCCGGGTTCAATTCTCTATCTCATTGCCACTTCAAACAGCATACATTAAGTATAGATCACCCAGCATCAGAAGGGATAGTCATGTGTCCTTTGTTGATCACTTCTTTATATGAGTGAAAAAAATCTCGAATGGGATGTTAAACTACTTACAAACCATGATACACTGACCACAAAACTGTAGAATCACAGGTTCAATTCCGGCAGGGAAATTGTTTGACTGTATAATGTCATTCAAATTGTCATGAATCTCTCATAAGTTACATAAAAATGTCATAAATTTAGTTCTGAAATCTTAAAATTTTGTTACAAAAAGTCATGTTGTCATCATGAAAATAATATATCTATTGAAAGATGAAATCTTCTTTCATGCAAGTTGTTCATGTTTTACATATAGATGTTTGAATGTTGTGGAGTGAATGACTTTTGTAGTAAACAAACAGAAATTAGATAACTTCAGTCAGTGAAAATATTAAGCAAGCATCCGGATACAAGTAGTGTACTACATTGTGTCAAATAGCAGAGGCCCATTTTAGAACCAAGATCTGTATTTGAATGTATATTTAACATATTTCCATTTCCGTGTAGAATTTGTGAAAATATGGTTTTATGTAGATCTATTTATTGTCTGCTATTCTTTCAATATGTCATGATTTTACACTTTAAAAAAGTGCAGCATCAAATGAATTGTAAAAAGAACTTTTGGTCTTAACTTTATATGTAAAATGGGTCCCAGGCCTGGATTTTTTAAAAAGAACTTCAGTCGAAATTTTGACTTAAGTCTGAGATTTTACTCAAATTTTGACTGCTCAAATAGAAGATTAAGATTTTTTTGAGAAATCCAAGCCTGGACTTGGCTTAATGTTGAGACAGTAACAGTTTATCAGTATTGTCTTTGTATGTACAAGTTGGCTTAGGTGAGTTTTGGCCCATGGGCCTCTTGTTCACATCTTGATACAATCCCCCCCCCCCCCCCCCCCATTAACAACATTGAAAAATTGTTTTATGTACCTAGTAAAGAAGTATGTGAGGGTGGTCTGCCTTCAATGTTTATCTATCTGTAACTTTGATTTGTGGTTTTTTTTTAAAGATCTGCAAGGAGTGTGGGAAAGGCTTCAAAAACAAAGGAAAACTAAAGGTTCACATGGTGTCCCACGTAACGCATCGTCCCTTCCAGTGTGATATTTGTGGAATGGCCTTCAAGATGAAGGCAACTTTGAGCACTCATGTAAAACGTCACAAGGAACTGAAACCATTCAAGTGTGAATACTGCCCCGTTCGGTTCAAGTCGGTTGAGGGATCACGAAATCACATGCTTCATCAACACATCAAGCTGGAGGATCTCAAAAACATCAAGTTTAAGGTGTATAAATGTGAATATTGTAACAAGTTGATGGGTCAGAAGCACATGTATCTGCGACACGTCCGTCTGCACACTGGAGAAAGACCCTGTGTTTGTGATGTGTGTGGGAGGTCCTTCACAATGCCAGCCACACTCAATGTCCACAAAAAGACGCACCTGGCCCGAAAACCACACCATTGCGAAGTCTGCAACTTTGGATTTATCGATGCCCACAAACTAGGGAAACATTTCCAGACGTTTAGACACAAACAAATGGTGGAACAAAGAAAACGGGTCAAAGAATTAGCTGAAACAAGAGCGAGGAACATGGGGAAGCCATTGGAAGATGCAGGCATTGTGAACAGTATTTCAGTCAAGTTGGAGGAGGTGGATGAGGAAGCACTTCTGGGTGAGCCACAGAGAACACACATTAATCTTGGTGATGAGATGGTTGTGATTGAGCGAAATTCAGAGGACCCTCCGGGAGACAGCAGCACAGCTGAACACTTCCTACAGGGGTATGCTGACAACTGTAGTAGTTTGTCCTCTCTGGTTTCCGGATCAGAGGAGGCAGACCCAGAATTGATGGACCAAGTTCTACAGACTCCTGATCTAAACAATCAACTCCTTGTCCCCAAAACAGAAGATATGGATGTGTAGAGTTATCTTCCAAACTGATACAGTATAGCTGATGTAGCCTAACAATGTCTCGTCCCAAAACAGAAGAATTGGATACATATAAATGTCCTTGACTGACACCATAGGGAGGCCTTTGTTTCTCTTCAGTAATAACATGTACCCATTGGTACATGTAATTTTTTAATATGTAAATTCATAGAGGCATATAGTTCATTTGTTTTTTGTTGATTTGAATTTGTAAAATACCACTATGAACAATGTACTTTTACCATTTTCTTGTGTAGTACTGATATAAATGTAAAGATATCTGTTTAGTACTATGAGGTCACAGAATGATTGGTAATGATTGTACACTGCAGTTCATTACGTATGCATTTTTAGTTGTGTTCAGAATTCCGCACTATTTAGCCAAATTTGTTTATTATATGATCGAATAAGTCGGAGCTCTCCATTTGGCAGAGATCCAACAAACTAGAACAGTTATATTCACCTGCATGTGATGTTGAGGTGAATATAAGATTTGATTTCTCCAACATCAGGCCAAATCATTGGGAATTTATAAATTGATACAATTGGTTGTTATTTTTGTGGTCATCTAATGAAAACTCGCATCTCTAATCACTTTCAATTAAGTTTAGCAATCGGAAAAACGCTTGGCCTTTTCCATCAAGATGGAACAGAAAAGTTTGTGATGTTGAGATAGTAGGTCTTGCAGATGATGTAAACTATGTCAGACAGGCAATTAAAAGATGTCAAGATATGCATCGCTAGATGACATCAAGTTTTGTAGAATACAGATGAATTTTGATTCATTGAATTATCCGATCATATAATAAAACAATTATTTATCATTTTCTCAATTAATACGATGCTTTAGCTACCCTTGAATACAGTGTTGGTGTATATTTTACGGTAACTAAAGCATCGTTTTGACCTCCGAAATGTCAATAATTGTATATTATCTCTTGTATTTTGATAACCCAATGTATATACACTGTACATTTTGCTTGTGGAATGTTTGAATTGTCAAGGTAGGAAAGTATACCTATCGCCTAATGTACATGTACTTTGGTACAAGAGCTTGCTGTTAAAGAGAATGTGCGACTTTTACATGGACTGCTCGATCGATGGTGATACGACCATGTGGTTCTTGTGCATTGTCCGCTTCTGAACTGCTGTGCAAATGAGTTAATGAGCATTTTGAAATTCTGTATTTTATTATTCTGAACAGATTGTTTTTACAAATTTTTAATTCTGTACAGTTAATTTCCTTTTAGTTTTAGTTATTTTGATTTATAAAGTTGCGCAATATGGGAGGTGAATCATTGTACAGAGCATCACTATACATACAATTCTATCTAAAACATTCCTAAGCATTCAGTAACTTAGATAGTAGAATTTTCATACATCATCTTAACACACTGTTCCAAAACTTTCTTACAGATTTCTTCTTACATGATTAGAAAATGTGTATTGATTCCCACACCGAAATCCACATGAAATTTGTTTTGTTTGAATAGCAGTATTTACCTGGCGATTTAAGTGGATTGTGGGATACAGACTTGATTTTAAGATTCGATATGAGCCACTATTTTAGCTTTTATACTGGGTTTGGGAAGAAGCTGAGCATGTGGTCTAGTTTTCCAAGAAACTTTCAGAATGCTTGTTTGATTACTCAAGGTTTTTGTTTTTAGATTATTTTTGTACGAGGACATTATTCGCATACCTTGAATTTTATTGTTGAAATAAAGCGACTTTTATTTTTTCTAGCCAGACATTAAAATTTCTTCAATGTCTTTGTTTTGATTTTATGAAATTAGAGCACCTTGTCACTAAAGTCATTACAAGGTCCACTGGATTTACTATTTTGTCTTATTGATATAATTACCAAATTATTCCTTTATCAAGGAAGCATGGAGTTGAACATTGTTAATTTGTGAAATAAAAGAAGGGTCAGCATGGGTGGATCCAGAAATTACAAAGAGGGGTGTAATGACGAGTGCTAAAGACACATTTCCTACTCCAGGCATGCTCCCCTGAAAAGTTTCTCTGATGGTCAATTAATAATCATACATGTATATAGTTTATATGCATGGTGTATTACCGGTATGCATATGATACTATGCTGTCAACAAATCCACCACTGGTCAATAACTTAATCCACTGGATTCCTCAACAAACCTTGTGGTCATCTTGTTGTCCAGAGGTGTGACCTTTTCAATGACCTTTGGCCAGTTCTATCTCAAAATGCATCCAAAGCACAGCAGCCTCGGAGCTCAGTATTCAATTGCATAGTGATTGCATCATCTACAGTCATACAGAATGCATAGTGATCGTATCATCTACAGTCATGCAGAATGCATAGAGATTGCATCATCTACAGTCATGCAGAGATATTGGGAGAGACTTTGTACTTGGCCGTTTCCATTTGATTAATGTTGGAGTTGTGTTTTTGTTACTCTCACTTTCAGGCAATCAATAGCCCTAAACACACCACATAAACACATTTTGTACATAACAAATGGCACTTTATTTATAACTAACAAAAAATCAAGAGATTCAATCACCTGCATCTCTACAAAAAGTGGACAGATGTAAGGTACATATATACTCTAATATATAGATACACGATTTAAATAAACATGAGACTAGGCTACCTGTAAGTTATGTTCTCAAACTAAGCTTGCTGGTCATCAAATGTATCTTACAAGAGAATATGCTTTCATGCATAAAATGATTTAAATTCTTATTTTATGATCCAACTTTGAAACCATTACAACACTACATGATACTGTTGAGCCCAAATTTTAACCTGCTCTGTATATGTAATAGGAAAGGAAAAATGCAATGGAGCAGGCAGAAATTTGAACCCAGGTCTTGGAATCTCTCGTCAGGTGCTCTACAGAGTTATCTGGCCACCCCATGACTGAACCCAGCTGACCGCCAAATTTATATAAATGTATATACTATTAATGCAGCTTAAATATTAATAATCTGACAGTCTTTTATTTGAAGTAAATAAATACCATAGTTTCATTTATTTGTTGAACTCCCTTTCTTGGTTGTTTTCATGGTTGTGCCAGACCATGAAAAAAAGTGACCAACAAAGCACAATTTTCACTCCTTTCCCTTAAATAACAAATCAACGAAACAACTCTTTAGAAATCCACAAAAATTGATGAAACCAGAGTACTACACATATTTCTATCATATACGTACTAATACTACAAGGGTAAGCATGGAAAGTGACATTTTCCTAATGGTAATTAAACAAATTCAGCTTAGAATTAAAGTCAGTGAACATTAACATGGGGTTAAAACACTCTCGTTTCTAAAACCAGCCTCTGATTTAGAAAAAAAAGTACTCTGTATGTAGGGCTATTAAAAGAACATGCAAATAATATAAAAAATTGAAGCCAAAAATTTTTTGCTTTAGTCCTCATTCACATAACTTAAATATTTATACTGCATTTCAATATCGAATGGAAGTTGCTACACACTAAAAATAGAGATACAATGTTCTGACCAAATGATATTAAGGAGAGGTTTTTTAAAGCAAACTTTATCAGTCAATCTACATATATACTACAATAAAGCATGGTTATAGTGAACACATTTATTATCAATTACCATTTATAATGATGCAATTTTAAATTCCCATTGGATATTTACAAATCACTATTATGAAACAATATACGACACTTTGCTATGAGTGTTTTATTGTGCGATTACTCGTAGTTCTTTGACCTTTGCCTGTAGATCATCATTCTCTTCCCTTACATTACAGGGATTTCAGTTAAACATATATCACATTAAGAAAATAAGGGTATTTCTCGCATAGTTCAACAAACCTTTTCTAAAGAAATTCTTGCAATCATTCAACTCTTGGTATGGTTAAATAGTTTTCAAGATTCCTTTACAATTTACATCAGAGAGATGAAAACGTAGCAGATATGCTTTGTGGAAAAGTTTCCCAGAAATCCTACATTTAAAGATGTTTGTTAAAGATGTTTCTGTGTGATAAAATACATGCATTAAGTTGTCATCATTCAACCTAAACTATAGAATTATAGGTAGTTTGTTATCAGAGTAATGTGCCATTGTTTGTTATCAGTTCTGTGCTATTGTTTGTTAACAGAGTTTTGGACAATCCATGGCACTGTTATATTTGACTGGCAGTACAATTAATACAACCCAAACTTGAACACTTCATTACCATGATTACAGCAAGGCATCTTTTAAAGATTATTAAATCTCGGGATAGACAAAACAGCATTCATTTCTACATTGTTTCTTCAACCTCTCACTTTCCCCTCAAAATCAGTTGACCTAGATTCGATGATTTGTTTTTATAACTTAGTTTGGCTACTCATTATCTGTAGTATATGAAAATGAGACTCTTTCTTAACCATCTACAACATAAAAGAAACACAACATGCATCTAGTCTGTCGTGAGGGTGCAATCATTTAAAAGCCAATAGCCTCTCATTGTAGCACAATCCCACCTAACTTCAAACAGTGCCATTTATAAATAACATAACATACAACTATAACACAAAAACAAAATATGCTAGAGTTGTTTAAGCCGGACAATAAATGTTGATGTTACAGTAATAATAAATGCTTATGATACAGAAAACTGCCCCAGACTCTCCACGCTACATGACCTCGGGGTTAACACAACTACACAGCAAGGAAATCCGAGTTTTTTTTAATAATACTGTATTACAAGAGAATCTGTTTATGTGATAGAGTAATCTAGAGATTAAGATATATCTCACTATTATGTTCAGAGACACCTACTGAAAAGTCACAGAAAGACCGACTGCCCAGCTGGGCATATAGGTGAGCATAGACTTAACAGTGGTCAATCTTACATAAATTCAAGTCATTTATATTTAAATTAAAACATCATTCATATCAATGCCATCTATAAACAAACAAGAAATATCATTGCATACTGTTGTTTGTCATCACATTTTGCTACAAGAGACTCGCACCATAATCCTCTCCGGAGTCACAATTAAAGATGTGAGCACTGTAAATGTTATCTTCTTGTTGTGCTTAGACACTTCAGATCAAAGAAGCAAATTAGATACAGGAAGCTTACATGTTAAGTTAAAGATACTGTGGCTTAACTCTTCTCTAATTAAAAAAGGTGGGGGTCATTAAAATGGTTCCAATGAAAAGCTTTGAAACTCAATAAAAAATTATAGCTGTTATTCCTGAACAGGTTTTTAAGAATAGTACAAATGTATGGATATTTTCTCCATTGTAACTTCAACTTGGCTCATGATGTCATAATAAATACACATGTAAGAATTTTCACATTCTAAATTACAAGGGAAAAAAAGCATTAAAGCATTCTGATTCTGTGAGTAAAGTCAATCATTAAAGTCATGGGTTTCAATGATAATATAATTATACTATACAACTATTGCCGTAAATCACACTTTGTTCACAAATCATTAACGTGTAATTTTGTAAGATCACCTATTCACGGAAATTTAGTTCTCGTAAATTAACTCTTACATATAGAAGACTTTGAAAAATAAATAATTTGTGAAAGTTATGTACCTCATTGTATCCACATGAATATAATTTCTCGCGAAATAAAAAGTGTTCCTGTGAGTAAAGTTCAATAGATCATTAAATTTCTTACAATGTCATATTTAACACAGCATTAACTTTTCTAGGAAATTTCTACACTATTTTCTTATCAAAATATAAGAAACATCACTTGTACTCATTGTCTAAATAAAATACCGTATCATTCCAATATGACAGAATACACATATAATATATATATGTATGTTTCACAGTTGAATAATCTGACATAAAAACCACATAACTGTACAGAAAAGCACAGAGGCTGTCATACAGACACCTGTAAAACACAGAGCTACACGTAACACACATCACAAAAAACACACTCATATATCATCAAACAGACAGAATATCAAACACACATCACAAAAAACACACTCATATATCATCAAACAGACAGAATATCAAACACACATCACACACATTTGTTTTCAAATGGACAGCATATCATGTATACACATGTACATGTTTTGCATAACCAAATACATGAACATGTTTAACTTAAAAACCGTTCGTTCCCATGTGTTCTGTGCAGCATGCACCTGGGGATGGACTCGAGTGGTCTACAGCTTCGTGTCCCCTTGGAATGATTTCATTATCACAGATTAATGTTTCTTCGATCTTCTTTTGGTCTTCTTCTCATTGTGGAGTTTAGGTGCTTTTAGTGGTGGATGTTCATCTACAACAAACACATAACACTGAGCTTATTGAACTGTCTGTAAGTCTTCTACAACAAACACATAACACTGAGCTTATTGAACTGTCTGTAAGTCACATAACACTGAGCTTATTCAACTGTCTGTATAGTCTTCTACAACAAACACATAACAATGAGCTTATTCAACTGTCTGTATAGTCTTCTACAACAAACACATAACACTGAGCTTATTCAACTGTCTGTATAGTCTTCTATAACAAACATATAACACTGAGCTTATTCAACTGTCTGTATAGTCTTCTATAACAAACATACAACACTGAGCTTATTCAACTGTCTGTAGTCTTTTACAACAACATACAACACTGAGATTATTCAACTGTCTGTATAGTCTTCTATAACAAACACATAACACTGAGCTTATTGAACTGTCTGTAAGTCTTCTACAACAAACATACAACACTGAGATTATTCAACTGTCTGTACAGTCTTCTACAACAAACACATAACACTGAGCTTATTCAAATGTCTGTAAGTCTTCTACAACAAACACATAACACTGAGCTTATTCAACTGTCTGTATAGTCTTCTACAACAAACACATAACACTGAGCTTATTGAACTGTCTGTAAGTCACATAACACTGAGCTTATTGAACTGTCTGTAAGTCTTCTACAACAAACATATAACACTGAGCTTATTGAACTGTCTGTAAGTCACATAACACTGAGCTTATTGAACTGTCTGTAAGTCACATAACAATGAGCTTATTGAACTGTCTGTAAGTTTTCTACAACAAACAAATAACACTGAGCTTATTGAACTGTCTGTAGTCTTCTACAACAACATACAGCACTGAGATTATTCAACTGTCTGTATAGTCTTCTATAACAAACATACAACACTGAGCTTATTCAACTGTCTGTACAGTCTTCTACAACAAACACATAACACTGAGATTATTGAACTGTCTGTATAGTCTTCTACAACAAACACATAACACTGAGCTTATTCAACTGTCTGCAAGTCACATAACACTGAGCTTATTCAACTGTCTGCAAGTATTCTACAACAAACACATAACACTGAGCTTATTGAACTGTCTGTAGTCTTCTACAACAAACACATAACACTGAGCTTATTGAACTGTCTGTAAGTCACATAACACTGAGCTTATTTAACTGTCTGTAAGTTTTCTACAACAAACAAATAACACTGAGCTTATTGAACTGTCTGTAGTCTTCTACAACAACATACAACACTGAGATTATTCAACTGTCTGTATAGTCTTCTATAACAAACACATAACACTGAGCTTATTCAACTGTCTGTAAGTCACATAACAATGAGCTTATTGAACTGTCTGTAGTCTTCTATAACAACATACAACACTGAGATTACTCAACTGTCTGTACAGTCTTCTACAACAAACACATAACATTGAGCTTATTGAACTGTCTGTATAGTCTTCTATAACAAACACATAACATTGAGCTTATTGAACTGTCTGTAAGTCTTCTATAACAAACACATAACACTGAGCTTATTGAACTGTCTGTACAGTCTTCTACAATAAACACATAACACTGAGCTTATTGAACTGTCTGTATAGTCTTCTATAACAAACATACAACACTGAGCTTATTCAACTGTCTGTAGTCTTCTACAACAACATACAACACTGAGATTATTCAACTGTCTGTATAGTCTTCTATAACAAACACATAACACTGAGCTTATTCAACTGTCTGTAAATCACATAACACTGAGCTTATTGAACTGTCTGCAAGTTTTCTACAACAAACAAATAACACTGAGCTTATTGAACTGTCTGTAGTCTTTTACAACAACATACAACACTGAGATTATTCAACTGTCTGTATAGTCTTCTATAACAAACACATAACACTGAGTTTATTGAACTGTCTGTAAGTCTTCTATAACAAACACATAACACTGAGATTATTGAACTGTCTGTACAGTCTTCTACAATAAACACATAACACTGAGCTTATTCAACTGTCTGTATAGTCTTCTACAACAAGCACATAACACTGAGCTTATTCAACAGTCTGTAAGTATTCTACAACAAACACATAACACTGAGCTTATTCAACTGTCTGTAGTCTTCTACAACAAACACATAACACTGAGCTTATTGAACTGTCTGTAAGTTTTCTACAACAAACAAATAACACTGAGCTTATTGAACTGTCTGTAGTCTTCTACAACAACATACAACACTGAGATTATTCAACTGTCTGTATAGTCTTCTATAACAAACACATAACACTGAGCTTATTCAACTGTCTGTACAGTCTTCTACAACAAACACATAACATTGAGCTTATTCAACTGTCTGTAAGTCTTCTATAACAAACACATAACACTGAGCTTATTGAACTGTCTGTACAGTCTTCTACAACACATAACATTGAGCTTATTGAACTGTCTGTAAGTCTTCTATAACAAACACATAACACTGAGATTATTGAACTGTCTGTATAGTCTTCTACAACAAACACATAACACTGAGCTTATTCAACTGTCTGTAAGTCACATAACACTGAGCTTATTCAACTGTCTGTAAGTATTCTACAACAAACACATAACACTGAGCTTATTGAACTGTCTGTAAATCTTCTACAACAAACACATAACACTGAGCTTATTGAACTGTCTGTAGTCTTCTACAACAAATACATCTTTTTTTTTCTTCTTTTTTTTTTTTTTATCATTTTCCAAGATAACCTTAACAAATTTGAATCCCCTTCACCCAACAATATCTCTGTTTTGGTTCCATTCAGTGCAAACAAATATGAAACATGAATGTGCATTAAACCTGCAAAACTAAGCACTAGGCATGCAAAAACATATACCAGGAAGTTTTAGTATTGTTCCCTCCACCTACCATTAGTTCAAGCAAGTTGTCTCCCTTTCCCATCATACACATTATCATCATCATCATTGTAGTCTGTATCTGAAATCAAAGCAGATAAATTAAACGCCTCCACTTCAAGATCACCAATACAGATGATTAAAGTCCACCCACAGAGACAATAAAAGTCCATCCACAGAGACAATAAAAGTCCACCCACAGAGACAATAAGTGACCACCCACACAGACAAAAAGAGACCACCCACAGAGAAAATAAGAGACCACCCACAGAGACAATAAGTGACCACCCACAGAGACATTAAGAGACCACACACAGAGACAATAAGAGACCACCCACAGAGACATTAAGATATCACCAACACAGACAATAAAAGACCATCCACACAGACAATAAGAGATCACCCACATAGACAATACGCGACCATCCACAGAGACAATAAAAGACCACCCGCAGAGACAATAAGAGATCACCCACATAGACAATAAGAGACAATAAGAGACCACCCACACAGACAATTAAGAATCACAGTCACAAACTATAAAGACCATGATAACAGATAATTAAGCTATGCTTAGAAGAGATTCATAAATCAGTTTTTACTTTTATTAATCTTCATATTTTGACTGGAGAAAATGTTGCTATTAGCTAAAAGTAATGTATTCAAATGACATTGATCCCCCCAAATTATTCAACTGTCTGTATAGTCTTCTATAACAAACACATAACACTGAGCTTATTCAACTGTCTGTACAGTCCCCCCAAATTTGAAAATCATCAGTAATTATCACAACATCAAAAGTACTGAAAGTTCTGAATAGCATTAAGCATGTGAATTCTGGTATCTACATAAAGTATGGCTTTGTTTTGGCAACATTGACAAGGTGTAATGCTAGTATTTTCACAAGCAGTTCTCAATGTGCAATCTGTCACATTGTAATAAACATAAAAAATGGACACTATATTATGTACGTTTATGAGAACACAGTGTTTTCTTGAAGTCCACTCTCTACATTATAAGGTTGAGTTTGGTTCAGCAGCAGTGAGACTGAATTGACATTTAACTCTATAAGACAGCAGGCCAGACTGTAGTCCCCTTCTGATATCTCATCATGAGGTAACAGTCAGGTAGACTTGTTTAACTCTATAAGACAGCAGGCCAGACTGTAGTCCCCTTCTGATATCTCATCATGAGGTAACAGTCAGGTAGACTTGTTTAACTCTATAAGACAGCAGGCCAGACTGTAGTCCCCTTCTGATATCTCATCATGAGGTAACAGTCAGGTAGACTTGTTTAACTCTATAAGACAGCAGGCCAGACTGTAGTCCCCTTCTGATATCTCATCATGAGGTAACAGTCAGGTAGACTTGTTTAACTCTATAAGACAGCAGGCCAGACTGTAGTCCCCTTCTGATATCTCATCATGAGGTAACAGTCAGGTAGACTTGTTTAACTCTATAAGACAGCAGGCCAGACTGTAGTCCCCTTCTGATATCTCATCATGAGGTAACAGTCAGGTAGACTTGTTTAACTCTATAAGACAGCAGGCCAGACTGTAGTCCCCTTCTGATATCTCATCATGAGGTAAGTCAGGTAGACTTGTTTAACTCTATAAGACAGCAGGCCAGACTGTAGTCCCCTTCTGATATCTCATCATGAGGTAACAGTCAGGTAGACTTGTTTAACTCTATAAGACAGCAGGCCAGACTGTAGTCCCCTTCTGATATCTCATCATGAGGTAACAGTCAGGTAGACTTGTTTAACTCTATAAGACAGCAGGCCAGACTGTAGTCCCCTTCTGATATCTCATCATGAGGTAACAGTCAGGTAGACTTGTTTAACTCTATAAGACAGCAGGCCAGACTGTAGTCCCCTTCTGATATCTCATCATGAGGTAACAGTCAGGTAGACTTGTTTAACTCTATAAGACAGCAGGCCAGACTGTAGTCCCCTTCTGATATCTCATCATGAGGTAACAGTCAGGTAGACTTGTTTAACTCTATAAGACAGCAGGCCAGACTGTAGTCCCCTTCTGATATCTCATCATGAGGTAACAGTCAGGTAGACTTGTTTAACTCTATAAGACAGCAGGCCAGACTGTAGTCCCCTTCTGATATCTCATCATGAGGTAACAGTCAGGTAGACTTGTTTAACTCTATAAGACAGCAGGCCAGACTGTAGTCCCCTTCTGATATCTCATCATGAGGTAACAGTCAGGTAGACTTGTTTAACTCTATAAGACAGCAGGCCAGACTGTAGTCCCCTTCTGATATCTCATCATGAGGTAACAGTCAGGTAGACTTGTTTAACTCTATAAGACAGCAGGCCAGACTGTAGTCCCCTTCTGATATCTCATCATGAGGTAACAGTCAGGTAGACTTGTTTAACTCTATAAGACAGCAGGCCAGACTGTAGTCCCCTTCTGATATCTCATCATGAGGTAACAGTCAGGTAGACTTGTTTAACTCTATAAGACAGCAGGCCAGACTGTAGTCCCCTTCTGATATCTCATCATGAGGTAACAGTCAGGTAGACTTGTTTTCAAAATCACCTCATAAGTATCAGTTATTAAGAAACGTGATTATCCAGACTCGTGAAAATAAAGTAATAATCCAAATGGAGACAAAAAAGTTCTGCAGCTATGCTTAGTGCTTAAGCAATTAAACTGAATAACATTTACAAACATAGTAATACCATTACAGTATCATGTTGTTTCTAAGGCAAGGGAGTGCCTACATTGCTTCAGTAATCATGGTGACTTTTGATTGACACTACACATAATGGTATCCATTTGGTTCATGTATTCTGGTAAGCCCTGTTTTTTACACAGAAGACTAAGTCACACTGGTGTTCAAGAAATTCATACTTTCTCTCTTCACACCTGCACTTGAAGACACCGTTAGTTGAAGATTACTATAAGTAAGTAATTCATTTTATTTGTCCAACAATTTCACGAAAACTTCCCTTTGAACAAAATGGTGTTGTGGGAGGAATGGAACTATATATATATGTATGTGTAAGCTATAACATGTTTCTATCAGTAAAGACTGAGGTTCCTGTAAGCTATAACATAAGACTGAGGTTCCTGTAAGCTATAACATAAGACTGAGGTTCCTGTAAGCTATAACATAAGACTGAGGTTCCTGTAAGCGATAACATAAGATTGAGGTTCTTGTAAGCTATAACATAAGCTGATGACGTACTTTTGTCAGTAAAGACTGGATCCCAGTTAATTGTAATTTCCTTCTACGAGCTAAGAATAAGGTCCTGTAGATATTAGCTCTTTCTAAGGTCTCTTAATCACTCACATCTCTGACGTCCATTAAAACACTCACCACCTCTCTAAGGTCCATTAAAATACTCACCTCTCCGAGGTCCAGTAAAATACTCACTTCTCTGAGATTCAGTAAAGCACTCACCTCTCTGAGATTCAGTAAAGCACTCACTTCTCCGAGATTCATTAAAACACTCACCTCTCTGAGATTCAGTAAACCACTCACCTCTCTGAGATTCAGTAAAACACTCACATCTCTGACATCATTAAAACACCCACCTCTCTGAGGTTCAGTAAAACACTCACATCTCTGAGGTTCATTAAAACACTCACCTCTCTCATCTTTCTCTTCGTCTTTATTTTCATCTTTATCCTCAGCATTTTCATCCTCTCCATCCTCCACAGCTTGGGCTAGTTTCGCATCATGATCTCCCTAGTGATATTATTAGTAACGAACTAGTCTGACATCACATATCAATTAGTTATAAATGAACTAGTCTGACATCACATTCTCCCTAATGATATCATTAGTTAAAATGAGCTAGTCCGACATCATATTCTCCCTAGTGATATCAATTAGTTATAAATGAACTAGTCTGACATCACATTCTCCCTTGTGATGTCAATTAGTTATAAATGAGCTAGTCTGACATCACATTCTCCCTAGTGATATCATTAGTTATAAATGAGCTAGTCTGACACCACATTCTCCCTAGTGATATCATTAGTTATAATGAGCTAGTCTGACACCACATTCTCCCTAGTGATATCATTAGTTATAATGAGCTAGTCTGACATCACAATCTCCCTTATGATTAAACTGGTTCCCCGCTGATTGATGCTACACACAAACAACGGGTAAGTGGTACTTTGGTTAGCCCAAATGAGCTGATTTCATTGGTCAGTTGATTTATATGTCTCATTGAGAGATTCTAAATGGTAGAGTCGGTGTAGTCTAGTTATGATGTCAAAGTCTACAGCGCTACGTTACGAAGTTTCGTGCTTCATAGGCCTACTTCACTATATTCGTAACGTAGTGTAGTCGACTAACGTCAAAGGTAGTGTCGTTGTTGTTTTGAAAGGAACTCTCGTTATACGCGTGAAATGACGATACAGTCCAAATCCTGGCCATCAAAAATTGGCGCTTACCTGTTGTACCCGTAGAAAAGCGAGATCAACAGCGAAACAGTTTACCTAATAATATCATTAGTTATAATGAGCTAGTCTGACATCACAATCACCCTAATGATATCATTAGTTATAAATGAGCTAGTCTGACATCACTTTCTCCCTTGTGATGTCAATTAGTTATAAATGAGCTAGTCTGACATCTCACATTCTCCCTAGTGATATCATTAGTTATAATGAGCTAGTTTGACATCACATTCTCCCTAGTAATATCATTAGTTATAAATGAGCTAGACTGACATCATATTCTCCCTAGCAATATTATTAGATATAAATGAGCTAGCCTGACATCACATTCTCCTTAGTGATATCATTAGTTATAAATGAGCTAGTCTGACACCACATTCTCCCTAGTGATATCATTAGTTATAAATGAGCTAGTCTGACACCACATTCTCCCTAGTGATATCATTAGTTATAAATGAGCTAGTCTGACATCACATTCTCCCTAGTGATATCATTAGTTATAATTGAGCTAGTCTGAAATCACAATCTCCCTAATGATATCACTAATTTTAATGGGCTAGTCTGTCACTACATTCTCTCTGGTGATATCATTAGTTATAAATGAGCTAGTCTGACATCACATTCTCCCTAATGATATCAGTAGTTATAAATGAGCTAGTCTGACATCACTTTCTCCCTATTAATATCATTAGTTATAAATGAGCTAGTCTGACATCACATTCTCCCTTGTGATGTCAATTAGTTATAAATGAGCTAGTCTGACATCACATTCTCCATAGTGATATCATTAGTTATAATGAGCTAGTCTGACATCCCATTCTTACTAGTGATATCATTAGTTATAAATGAGCTAGTCCGACATCACTTTCTTCCTAGTGATATCATTAGTTATAAATGAGCTACTCTGATATCACAATCTCCCTAATGATATCCTTAGTTATAATGAGCTAGTCTGACATCACTTTCTCCCTAGTGATATCATTAGTTATAAATAAGCTAGTCTGACATCACATTCTCCCTAGTGATATCATTAGTTATAATAAGCTAGTCTGACATCACATTCTCCCTAGTGATATCATTAGTTATAATGAGCTAGTCTGACATCACACTCTCCCTAGTAATATCATTAGATATAAATGAGGTAATATCATTCTGTCTATTACACTAATATTCAACATTGTACAAACTGAATAATATGCAACAGTACATTTTGAAAATTCATTTGCACACCAGTGAATATTATTAGCATATTAGATGATAAAAAATTAATTTATATATTCTTATATTTCAAATGTAAATTCTTTTAAAATTGCCATTGTGATATCCCTTTTCTTAACAATACATGTTGGGCAAGCTGGTAAAATTAATTTACAATATGAATTGGATAGAGGTATATACAATGTGTCAGACCCCAACCTCCCACCCCTATGGGATAATTTTGCCACAACAAAATCATGAAATACAGCTTTGCTCCCTTATACTGAAAACATGAATAAGTAGGGAGGATAATTTTTGTAATTTATGTATTATAGATTGCTTTTGTGAAAATAAAGAATGCATGAATATTTTGCTTACTAGATAAATTTTGCAACTTTTCAATCATAACAAAACTTGTAAAAATTACTTCCCATATTGAGTACTTTGACATTGATGATAAATCACGGTACTTAATTCCTGCGTAAAGGAAATGGAAGCACACACAGACAAAAAAGTTGCACTCCATTACCTGCGACTCCTGTGGGTGTTTGTCCATCTTGCCAACATTTTTGTCATCGCTCCTCTGAACTCGATCTTCCTCCTCATTATTGTGTGGGATCATTGGCTCCATGATCTGTTGATGATTCATGTTGTTATTGTTGTCATCCAATGGGGGCCTCTGATTCTCTGTCTCCTCTTTTCTTTTTACTTCCCCCTAAAAATTTATCACTATGAAAGTAATTTATTGCTATGGAGATAATTTAACACTAAGGAGGTTAAGTATCGTGTAGATACAGTCAATTCCTTAAAACTGAGTTAAAGAAAAGATTTAAATTCTATAAACCACAAGTTGTTGTCTGTATTTTATATACATACATATATAACAAGATATTTTATACTGAAATAATTATACTTGACATTATTAAGTTCATTAACTTGAAGCAAAAGCTATCAATTGTATATTTCATGTTTTAAATGTTTACTTGAAAATATGAAATGCAGAAAATAAAAAAAAAAATGACTCAGTGCTCTGTAAGAGATAAAAAACCAATAAATAAATAAAAATAATGTAAACAATCTTCAAGCTGGATGATGAAATACATTCCGCATGCACTGAATAAATATCAACTGCTATATAAGCACCCATTGGCTGTGCACAAGCAAGGTCTGTAACGCAGGGATAGTTTTAAGGTTTGAAATGCAGGGATGTTTTCCTCACCTTCATCGAACCTGTGAAGTCAGATAGGATTCAATATCAACCAAACCCTACAAATCCAAACACCTCCCTTACCATCAGCTAACAATTCCTCAGAGAGAGAGAGAAAGAGAGAGATATACTAAAAGTGAAAGTCAATATTCTATATATAATGATACAGAATATAAAGCTTCCATGGATCCTTACATTGCTAAATGTAATGACAGTCTGAAAAGCTAACCCCCTCCCCTCTCATATATCTAAATAACAATCTGTAGAAATTATCTAAAATGTTAGGATCAGATTCCAAATAAATATGTCAGGATGCTGAAGCAGCAGACACAGATTTAGACATCTAGAGATATCCTTTCCTAATCGATGTCAGGATGCTGAAGCAGCAGACACAGATTTAGACATCTAGAGATATCCTTTCCTAATCGATGTCAGGATGCTGAAGCAGCAGACACAGACATCTAGAGATATCCTTTCCCTGTCAGTAGAGGGATGGAATCTCAGTACAACTGTAAATCAGGTTTACAAAAGAATCTGTAAAATGGCAATTCATGCTCCCTGAGATTTTTCTTTAATCCATAAGCAAACATGACCAATCAAAGACTAATTTAAGAAGAAATATTATATGTGCTCTACAATTCAGTATAGACTACATGTACTCCTCAGACAATGGGATGGATAGTTTTAACTTATGAACAGATTACCCATCTATTAGGGTTACAAGTTGTTCTTGTAGCCAAATTCTCACTAAAAGCACATAGCAAAGGAAGCAATCACTGTACATTTAAACCCAAACAAGCCCACAAAAAACCCATTGTGATTCATTTGAAAAACAAACAACACCAATGGTTATTTTGTTTTAATTATAGATCTTCACACAAAAACATAGTATATTACAGAATCTACTTATGTCATAACTCTAACACAAATAATTAAGTAAAACATACATTAAGAGTATAACCGAATGAAAATCCCCATAAAAAAACATGTCGATTGAATAACAGCGTGTACACATGTAACGTTATAATGAAGGTGCTATCAAGATAAAATGGGACCCATCAACTAAACAACCCAACCCCCAATCCCCGAGGTGGTCAGCATTCTTTCCAATCAGGAGCTACCACAAAATGTTACATCACCTAAACCCACCACTTCTATACAAAAAGTTCAGATTTAGTTCCGATGAAGTGTGTTAAAACACTTGAATTTCAATGGATGGATGGATGGACTAGGAGAAAAAAAATTGCTGTAATCCAACTTTATTATAAGCGAGATTCGCAAGAACCACTTTTCTCACAGGAATATATCATTGAAAATGACTGATTTTGTCCACACATGAGGCATATACATGTTGGTTCACCTGTGAATATTAGTCATCACGATGACTTTTCAGATTGGTGATTTTCAAATGAAAGTGGGTTTCTAAACTAGAATCATTGTCATAGTATCAGTAAATAATTATATATTATAGTCTCACTGATCTTGACACCTAATTGAATCATGTATATCATAAAAATAAGTAACATGAAAAGAATTGATTCCTAAGAAATATTACCCCAATTGTTTCTATCACAGTAACAGTTGACCACAAAGTACACCATTTCTAACATCAAATTACAAGAAACAGTATAATATTGGTATTATTTTCATGATTTCAAACTACAACATTTCCAAATCTCAACAATTTTACAAGATATTTCACACATCAAATACCCTTCTTTAATGAATATTCATGCACTTCATATACACTTCTTCAATGAATATTCGTGTACTAGAATTATCCTGGACAGCTGCCAGAACCTTGCAATTAAATACCGTTATACGAAGAAAATAATAATGTAAACTGAAAAATTTCTAAATCTGGAGTAACAAAATGCATACTGGAAACGTAAAGTACTGTGGAATCCTCATTGTTCGTGGGGGATTGATGTTCGTGGATTTCGTGGGTCACTCTTACCCATGAATTTATGTGTCCTCGGACATTCTTATATTAAGTAGTTATCTCTCCTAGTGACATCATATCGCTTACCCACGAAATTACGTTCCCACGAACCAGCAAAATTTTGCTTACCCATGAACATTGGCCCCCGCAAATTAAAAAGAATCCACAGTATGTGAAAGGATACATAGAAAACCCAGTGACTGTCACTCTGACCAAAAAACAACAAACCTGGAGTGACCACAAAAAGTGCTGGACACATGCTGAAGAAAACTTATTGAAATCATCAATTATGAAATCACCTCACACACACTTCACCATGTATTTTCAGTATACCAGTAATTTTATGAGGTAAATTTGAACTGTTTGACAGTGAATAACAATAAAAAATTTCTTGTCAATTTTCATAGAAACAAAATAAACATGTATTTACTTCTATACAGGTTTAAACAACTTACTTGACAAAGTGAAATTAGCAATGCACCACACTAGTAAACGATTTCATCAACAAGGAAATCTATCATAAGTGACTAAACAACCCATTCTCAGACTAACGACACATTTACGTTATGCAGTGATAGTTATGGTTAAATTATAAGGAAATTCTTTCCTCTTTTTATTTCACCCATTTTTCTCTTGAATTTAAAATTGGGCATCACAGATATGTATGAATAAAATCTTACTCACTGCTATAAAGTAGCAGAACTAGTTTTAAAAAGCATCTAGACAAATTTGACAAGGAGCAAAATTGTTTTCCTTGATCAATATATTCCCTGTATACAGACATTCTTGTCAGTATTGTGTTTTTATCACTGTGATTATGGAAAATGACATCATCACTTCACATTATGACTAGCTGTACATCACAAATCTGATTCATATTCAGTACATGTTGTACTGTATCACAAAATTAAGGTGCCAAATTTAATAGCATCTCAAAACTGCTACAGGAATTTTACAGGCAGCAGAACCACCATAATAAAAAACCCTTCTATCATATTGTGCTTTACCAGAAATGTGTACAAGAATAAAGGGTTCATTTATTTTACTAAAAATATACTCTTAAACAAAGTACCGGTACATTAGTGAAAACTGTTTTAGTGGATTATAACTACTTAAATATATCTTTAAACAACTAGTGAAAACTGTTTTAGTGGACTGTAACTACTTAAGTATTTAATTAAACAATAGTGACAACTGTTTCAGTGGACTGTAACTACAGAGTACTGGTACACTACACTAGTGACAATTGTTTTAGTGGACTGTAACTACTTAAGTATTTACTTAAACAGAGTACTGGTACACTACACTAGTGACAACTGTTTTAGTGGACTAGAACCAAGTCTCTGTCATATATAATCCCCACATGGATGAACTATATCTTTTGTTGATGAGTGTCAAAGGTCAAGGTCATGTTATAAGGTCACCATGGTATGTGACTATTTTCTAGTGAAGCCTCTACATGCCAAGTATCTTACGTCTGTAACAAAATATGAAAATATATGATAGTCCATAAAAGCTTCACTGTGATATATGCCCAAATAATTTGACCTTGTCGCAAAAGTTGTAAAAGCCCACAACACAACAGTTTTCAGTCATGCATCTAACGTCAAATTACCACAAACTTGCATACTAAACAAAAACGGTGTGTTGAAAATAAATAGTATGACCTTTAACTCAAAGTTATAGGTATTTTCATCTTATAGTGATGTATCCATATGGCAAACCATACGGCTCTAGATGAAAGTTCTGAAGTCAACAAAAACAAACATCCAAAAATTCAATAATTAGACGTAGAAGTCAAGCTCATATTAAGGTGTGTCACAGGATTTCTGGTCAAAGATCAACATAAAACAAACTGAATGTGAGCTTGAGTTCAAATATCAACATCAACAATATAAGTGCATATGCACTTGTTTCCCACTCTCAACAATTCAAATGATATGTATTCAAGCATATTCTTGTTTCTTTGAAATAAATACAGTTTAAACTAACATAATCCAAAATTAACATGAACTGGAATTAAAAGATGAACACAATCCCAAATCAATGTAAGCTGAAGTTAAGAGATTAACATAATCTAAATTCCAAGTAAATGTCAAACATTATTCAAATATCAACATAAGCTGAAGATTTAAAAAAAAAACAAACAAAATTCAACACAAGCCACAGTTAAAACACCACAGATATAGGATATAGCCAGAGAAGATCTGCTGAACAGAAGGACAAAGAAGATGGATATATTGATGTCCCTGTCAAGGAAGGGAAGATGTGAGAAATCTAAATTTTTTAACTGCTTTTAAACAGGGTTATGGAAGACATGCTTTGGTTGCTTAATAACTCTTCATAAATACACAAAAGTACATGAAAAAGAAGCTAAACACTGAAACAAATCTGTCATACAGATTATGAATTTCCAGTGTAGAGAAGTTTGGGTTTTTGTAATCTGGAATGCATAGGAAAATATGTTCATGTATTATCTAGTTAAAGGATTGATATTGAATTCAAATGTTCCAATGCTAGGGAATTTTATATCTATATATACAGTAAATCACCCTTAGTGAAGTGCTGGGGATGTGATGTAATTCATTATATCCAATAAGGTCATAATATGTCTTTAAACCAAAGGGAATGGAAATCGCTTCGCTGTAAGAATAAATTCATTATCAAGAATATTCACTGTAACTGTGTTCTACTGTAACAAGAAATGACAAGTTTCAGCAAACATGATAAGAATCCTCCCTTCATTGAATGGTCATGTATTGACTAAACTTTCATTCTCAGGCATAAAAATGATTTCTTGATAAATGCAAAAGGCACTTTAACACTCTATAATTAGCTAGCAATAAAAAAAAAACCTGGGGTCCATTTCACAGTCTTCTGTCCTTGGACCAAAACTAGTGTTTTGAAATTTATATAATGTTGCACTTTTCGGGGGTAATTTATGGCAATTATAGAGAAATGATAAGTATATAAAACCACATTTTCAAAAATTGTATACAGTAATGAAAACATTTTTGACTAATTCAAAATAGTGGGTCTTTCATTAAACAGGTATCTGGTACATGTTAATACAACATATTTTTCCTGGCCTAAGTACATACAAGGCTGAATGCAAAAAGCACTGCATATATAGAAGCAATTCATTTCTAATTTCAACATTAAGTAAAAATTGAACTATATATAGATTATAACATCCCTCACACATTTCACAAATTAACATAACAATTTCCCTTAATCACACTTTAGGGGGCAGAATAATCTGTTCTTTCTGAGATTCCACATTATTCTTCCCATCGGCGCCCCCTGGTGGCTGAACATTTAAACCCTGAACCAAATTTCCTGATTTGGCAATATTTTCGTTAGGGGGTGCCACTTGTAAAACAGGTTCTGCTAAATTTGGTTTCACATTCGCACTGTCAGATGGCTTCTCCTCTTTTTTATGTTCCCCATATTTAATTTCCTCAGCACCCTGAACTTCCGGAGGTCGGATATTTGGATGTTCCTCCAGATCTTTGCGGTGTTCCAATGCTGTCTTGTTTATTGGGCTCCCTGTGCTTTCCTGAACCTTCTCGTGCTAAAGAGGAGTCATATAATATACCATGTAACTTCTGCTTAGTAAGGAATCATGCACAATGAAATCAGCGTGGTTAGTGACTAGTAACAAGTGTTAATAAGGCATTTATATATAGGAGTATATTTCTGCAATCAATTTCTACAAATTTTTTATCCTTTCTTTGCATAAATCTGTTGAGGGTGTACAGAGTGATTGGTTAGACAGTTAATACAACCGTAAATTTTGATCTTAAATAGTACAAAATACAAAAATCTATAACTGCAGAAATAAGAATTTGTACTGTACTTGGCTATATAATCTGTAATAGGTATACTAGTATACACATGTATATGTATCAGATGCATCAGCATTAAACGAGAATGATTCAGTTCATGCAGCAAATGGGTGCAAAAGTAAATGGAAATGATGTCAGAATCATATCCCTCTTCATATGCAAAAGTTTACATACATGCATAAAAATAAACACACATATGCATAAAACTGCATGCATGTGTAAATTTGTGTAAACACAATTATACAGGTATACCAATTTGTAAATGAAAGATTTTTTATCCAGGATTACATTATGTAAAATGATTCATTACTCTTAGGATAGGATGGGGGAGGGGCTGGGGGTGTCAAAGTATATAAAGGAATGATGACTGACATCTCAGAGCCATGAATTCCTAGTGTCCCGCATTACTTTTCTGGATTGCAAATTTAACAAGAGCATCACAAAGTGGAGTATCTCCTTGCAACATGGTATCATTCATTGAGTCCTTGACCTTTGCCCTTAGTATCAATTTATATTTTCTCCTTCCCACTGACAACCTCTTTTAGTATGTCTAGAACATTGTTTTGATTGACTGTGACCTTGACTTGACCTTTTCATTCAGATATCAATAGGTATCTTCTCCTGTGTCCCTTGTTACATTCAATATTTCATTATGACCTGGACTTATTTATTGACTGCCATACCTCTCTCCAAACATTCAAATACTAAATAATAAGTCTGTCAATTGAAAAATATCAAATCTTAAATTCATTACAAAATTTCATTTTCATTATCTCATTATAACCTTGATCTTTGACCTTTGTAAAGTTGTCTTCCTTTAATCACTGTCCTCTTTTAAATATAAGTCTGTAGATAAAAAGAATTTGCAGAGGTGTATCTCTTCATATCCATGTATTGATGGACACACAAGCAAGCAGACAGACGGATGGATATGCCCTAACGACCTTCTTCTTCAACTTATCATAAGTATAGCAAGTGTGAGAAGAAAACTGCTATGGTACTCTTTATGCTGCCCACATCATATTTAATGCAATCATCAAAAGCCCCCTTAACCTTTCAACTTTTAAACTAGAAATCAGATCCAATCTCATTCTCTCTACCTGAGTACAAGATCAATAACTATCATCCTAGTAGTACTCCGTATAACGTGTTCATAAAAATTGTCCCCATACAAGCACATACAGGCAAGTAACTACACCTACATTCCTTGCAACTTTGATGTGAGGAAATAGAGATAGGGACACAATATTCTGGTGCAGTGATATAATTAGGAAAGACATCATGATATAAACAATCAAGGGCATTGCCATAATCACTTGTGTTCATGCAGGCAGCATTCAGAGTTTCATTAGATATATTAATCATTGGAAATTCATTAGTTTTTAAATTTTAGGAAAAGATCGAGCTAAAATAGGATCAGCTGCCCCTAGTCCTGGTGCATTTACTTCAGTAGGTATTCCTAGTTACTTATTACACACATACAATTATTCATGTATGTAAATTGTCATCATGTAAGATTGGGTCTTTAGAAATCTATGATTTGTAATAAATCCCTTTAGTGGAGCCCTACTACTTAGTGTCAATTCTTGTTTCAAGATTTGATTACATAATTCAACTTCTAATTATAATTTTAAAAGATAAATATTTGACATTCAAATGCTTAATATGTTAATAAGAGAAGATACAAACAAATGCAATAATGCAGTAAAAACAATGAAACCGAAAGTAAATATGCAAAGAAATAAATTTTCACAACATTAAATTACCTACATCTAAATTACAGATTGGTAATGAAATAACAAGGGCCTGGATATTTTCTAGACTTTGGTTATTTCTTGGTGGGTACTCCTTGATCCCAGACCCTGATGTGTTAGTCAGGAGTTACTGCCCTTACCTGAGGCTGGTTCTCCACGTTGGGCGGGTGTACCTGGTGCTGCTGTTGGTTTTGATCTATCAGTTTCGCTTTCTCCTCAGCATTCACTAAAAACAATTATTATTCTAAAGTGAGCTACAATTTATATATATAAATTCCAATGCTCTTTACAAACAACACAATGTGTATTTCAAAATGAGCTGCAATAATTCTACTACTCTCTACAAATGACAATGTGTATTCTTCACATTATCATGACTATAAGTAGTGTATTCTTCACATAATTATGACTATAAATAGTGTATTCTTCACATTATCATGACTATAAGTAGTGTATTCTTCACATAATTATGACTATAAATAGTGTATTCTTCCCATTATCATGACTATAAATAGTGTATTCTTCACATTATTATGACTATAAATAGTGTATTCTTCACATTATCATGACTATAAATAGTGTATTCTTCACATAATTATGACTATAAATAGTGTATTCTTCACATTATTATGACTATAAATAGTGTATTCTTCACATTATTATGACTATAAATAGTGTATTCTTCACATTATTATGACAATAAATAGTGTATTCTTCACATTATCATGACTATAAATAGTGTATTCTTCACATTATTATGACTATAAATAGTGCTGCTGGGCTTCTATATTAATGTATATAGTGTTTTCCTCTCCATTACTTGGACTTTCTGACATCATCTCGATATTAAGACCAAATTAAAGTTGTTCCCATGGTCCAAGGCAAGCTTAACTTCAACCTCATGACAAGCTCAAACTGGGAAGCTTGAAACACTAAACTGTCACATTCTTAAACCTTGACTTAAATGTCTCATGACAAACTCAAACTCGGAATGCTTAAAATAATCTCAATGACATATTCTTAAGCCTTGACTTAAATGTCTCATGACAAACTCAAACTCGATAGAAGTAGAGTGGATCACAGAACAAACAACTACCCCCAATTTCATTAGAACAACTACAGTACCACCAATTTCATTAGAACAACTATCCTCAATTTCATTAATACAACTACCTCTAATTTCATTTGTACAACTATCATTACAAATGAAAATGGTCTGTAGGTATTTGAGAAATGAAAATACGAAAATTCTTCTCAGGCAACAGCTAGAGAGATGCACAGAATATCAGGGATGAGACAGAATTCCTCAGAAATCAGAGGAAAACTGGTCAAAAGGGGAGAAAAAACACCTCACCCTACCAGGAAAAATATCATTTTCTGTCACTTTAGATCAAACCCAAGTGTTTCATTTTTTCGAAAATTGAGCGAATCGGAGGATTTCCTCTGAAAAGAGGAAAAATCACACCCCTGGAATATAGACTAAACCCCATTTAAAACATTCACTGAAATTGGAAGCAATGTGGTAATACAATATTGGACCAATCCCTTTTGTATTTTAAATTACTACAGTCAAACCTCGTTATCTAGAACTTGATGAAGAAGTTAGGACTTTCCAACTTTGACACATCGATGGTATTCGAGATACCATTGTCCGAGATACTGAAGTCCAACTGCATTTGTATGTAAAAATGATGATTACCATTAATATCAGAATTTCTCTCTCTTTTTCTTTTTTTTTACCATGACCGTAAACTGTATAATTCAATTAACTAATTAATTGATTAAATAAACATACTTGTA